>NC_056745.1:64618600-64748600 GCF_019279795.1 Protopterus annectens
GTAAATGTTCTTATCCTTACGCCACAGTCTATCTCAAAGGAACTTTGAATGTTGGCAGTATGACTGGTATAGGGAGAGAGGTAGATGATATGATGGAGAGAAGGAAGGTTGATATATTGTGAGTGCAAGAGACCAGATGGAAGGGAAGTAAGGCCAAGTGTATAGGAGGCGGGTTCAAATTGTTCTATCATGGTGTGGATGGCAAGAGAAATGGGGTAGGGGTTATCCTAAAGGAACAGTATGCCAAGAGTGTTTTTGAGGTGAAGAGAGTGTCTGATAAAATGATGTTTATGAAGCTTGAAATTGATGTGTAATGATGAATGTTGTTAGTGCATATGCTCTACAAGTTGGGTGTGCGATGGATGAGAAAGAAAAATTTTGGAGTGAGTTGGATGAAGTGGTGGTGAGTGTACCCAAGGGTGAGAGACTAGTGATTGGAATGGACTTCAATGGGCATGTTGGTGAAGTGAACAGAGGGGATGAGGAAGTGATGGTTAGGTATGGTGTTAAGAAGAGGAGTGCAGAAGGTCAGATGATTGTGGATTTTGCGAAAAGGATGGACATGGCTGTGGTGAATATGTATTTTAAGAAGATGGAGGAGCATAGGGTGATGTACAAGAGTGGAGGAAAATGCACACAAGTGGATTATATCCTATGTAGGAGGGCCAGTCTGAAGGAGATTGGAGACTGCAAAGTGGTGACAGGGGAAAGTGTAGTTAAGCAGCATAGAATGGTGGTCTGTAGGATGACGTTGATGATCAAGAAGAGGAGGAGGAGTGTGAAAGCAGTGCCAAGGATTAAATTGTGGAAGTTAAAAAAGGATGATTGTGAAGTGGAGTTTAGGGAAGAGTTAAGACAGGCACTGGGAGGCATTGAAGAGTTACCAAATAGCTGGGTAACTACAGCAGAGCTAGTAAGGGAGACTGCTAGGAAGGTGCTTGGTGTGACATCTGGACAGAGGAAGGAGGACAAGGAGACATGGTGGTGGAATGAGGAAATACAGGAGAGTATACAGAGGAAGAGGCTGGCAAAGAAGAAGTGGGATTGTCAAAGAGATGAAGAAAGTAGTCATGAGTATAAGGAGATGAGGCGCATGGCAAAGAGAGAGGTGGCAAAGGTTAAGGATAAGGTATATGGAGAGTTGTATGAGAGATTGAATACTAAAGAGGGAGAAAAGGACCTGTACCAATTGGCTAGACAGAGGGACAGAGCTGGGAAAGATGTGCAGCAGGTAAGGGTGATAAAGGATAATGAGGGAAACATAATCACAAGTGAGGAGAGTGTGTTGAGGAGATGGAAAGAGTACTTTGAAGGGCTGATAAATTAAAAGAATGAGAGAGAGAGAAGGTTTGATGATGTGGGGATAGTGAAACAGGAAGAGAAACAGATTAGCAAGGAGGAAGTAAGGACAGCTATGAAGAGGATGAATAATGGAAAGGCTGTTGGCCCAGGTGACATACCAGTGGAAGCATGGAGGTGCTTAGGAAAAATGGCAGTGGAGTTTTTAACCAGATTGTTTAATGAAATCTTGGAAAGTCAGAGGATGCCTGAGGAGTGGAGAAAAAGTGTATTGGTACCTATCTTTAAGAATAAGGGTGATGTGCAGAGCTGCAGTAACTACAGAGGGATAAAACTGATCAGTCACAGCTTGAAGTTATGGGAAAGAGTAGTGGAAGCTAGGTTAAGAAGGGAGGTGATGATTAGGAATTAGCAGTATGTTTTCATGCCAGGAAAGAGCACTACAGATGCAATGTTTGCTCTGAGAGTGTTGTTGGAGAAATACAGAGAAGGTCAGAAGGAGTTGCATTGTGTCTTTGTGAACTTAGAGAAGGCATATGACAGGGTGCCTAGAGAGGAGTTGTGGTATTGTATGAGGAAGTTGGGAGTGGCAGAGAAGTATGTAAGAATGGTACATGATATGCAAAAGGGTAGTGTGATATTGGTGAGGACTGCAGTGGGAGTGACAGATACGTTTAAGGCGGAGGTGGGATTACATCAAGGATCAGCTCTGAGCCCTTTCTTATTTGCAGTGGTGATGGACAGGTTGACAGATGAGATCAGACAGGAGGCCCTGTGGACTATGATATTTGCAGATGACATTGTGATATGTAGTGAGAGTAGAGACCAGGTTGAGAAGACCCTGGAGAGGTGGAGATATGCTTTAGAGAGGAGAGGAATGAAGGTCAGCAGGGCTAAAACAGAATATATGTGTGTAAATGAGAGGGAGGGTAGAGGAATGGTGAGGATGCAGGGAGTAGAGCTGGTATAGGTGGATGAGTTTAAGTACTTGGGATCAACAGTTCAGAGTAATGGTGAGTGTGGAAGAGAGGTGAAGAAGAGAGTACAGGCAGGGTGGAATGGGTGGAGAAGAGTGTCAGGAATGATTTGTGAAAGACGGGTACCAGTAAGAGTGAAAGGGAAGGTCTACAAGAGGGTAGTGAGGCCAGCTATGTTATATGGGTTGGAGATGGTGGCATTGACAAAAAGGCAGGAGTTAGAGCCAGATGTGGCAGAGTTAAAGATGTTAAGATTTGCACTGGGTGTGACTAGGATGGACAGGACTAGGAATCAGTATATTAGAGGGTCAGCTCAGGTTGGACAGTTTGGAGACAAAGCAAGAGAGGCAAGATTGTGTTGGTTTGGACATGTGCTGAGGAGGGGTGCTGGGTATATTGGGAAAAGGATGTTAAGGATAGAGCTGCCAGGTAAGAGGAAAAGAGGAAGGCCTAAGATAAGGTTTATGGATGTGGTGAGAGAGGAGATGCAGGTGGTTGGTGTGAAAGAGCATGATGCAGAGGACAGGAATAAATGGAAACAGATGATCCACTGTGGAGACCCCTAACAGGAACAGCTGAAAGAAGATGATGATGACTCTGCAATCTATCTCAAAGCCAGTTATCCACTCAGCAAACAATGTATGGATTAACTTTGTGTTTGAGCTTAGCATCAATGAATGAGGGACACTGTCAAAAGACTTACACAAATCCAAAGAAACCACCACTACAGATATAACCATACCTGAGGCAATTGTCACTGGGTCATAAATTCAATTAAATTAGTGAACGTAGAATGACTTTTTGTGAAATCATGTTGAGTGAGGTCCATTAAACATCCCTGAAAGTCTTGATTAAGAAAGGAAAGTAGATACCTGTCAAAACTCTTCCCCACCAGTGAAGTTAGACTGATAGGTTGTCCATTGCAATTGATAGGGGACTTTCCTTTTATGAGATCTAAGAAGAGTCAATAGTTGCAAAGTTAGTTATACATTTTTTGTAGTACCCAGCTAGCTGAAGAAATGCCTTTACATGTTCTAGTATTGAACCAATTCTTTATGGCCCTATTTTTTTCTAATAGAGTTCTTACCACCCATCTTCATATAAAATATCAAAAATACATGACTTACAGCATGCCCAGTTTACTTGTCTTGGCATTCACAGTCAAGTCTATCTGTCATGTAGAATCTAACAAAGCCTGAACTTTTGGTAAGTGATACTCGCTATCCTCTGAAAGGATGACCATGTCATGAAGATATACAGCAGCATGTCAGGAGTGAGAGTCTATCATTTTATTGAGTGGTCTCTGAAAAGTGACTCGGGCTCTATCTAAGACAAATGGTAAAAGTGTGAATGGAAATACACATTCAGGGATCACAAAATCTGTTTTTTATTTTAGCAGAAAGAGAACGCAGTCTTCCAATACCCCAATGCCAAGTCTAGCATGGTCAAGTATAAGTCCTTCCTAGGTTCTCTGTCAACTTCTTAATTCTGGACAAGGGATCAGTATCAAATGATGAAATGCTATTCAGTTTCCTAAAGCCATTACAGACTCTGACACTTCCATCAGGTTTGGGAACCATCACTACTGGAATGTTTAATTCATGTTGGAACGCTTCTTCAACTCCTAACTTAAACATCGTTTGAAATTCCTTTCTTTGTTTCTGTGACTATGATGCTTAGTGTAGTATAACCTTTACTCCATGTGTCGTCTCAGTGTTATATACTACCAGTCAAGTTTTATTTCTCAATAACATTTCTGTTATGTTCTGCTTTTGTGCTTTTGACAAAGATTCTTGTAGCTGAGCACTTAGTGTGATCTCCTCTCTATGAACTTCAGCTTACAAGCTGACCACAAAATGTTCTACTTCCTTCCATAAAACTTTGTACTTCCATTGGCTTCAACACATTAATGTGGTGAAACTCCATAGCTTTCTTTTCCTGGCTGTCTAGCCTTATAGTTCACTGCATTTTATATTGTTTAATTACCTCAGATGGCTCTTGCCATTTAGCCATGGATTTGAAAGCTGTTCTCCATACTGGGTACTAATACTTATACTAATACTATCACTAATACTAATAGGAATACTAACACTATCACTAGTACTAACACTAATACTTATACTTATACTAACACTATCACTAGTGCTAACACTAATAATAATGCTTATACTAACACTATCACTAGTACTAATAGGAATACTAACACGATCACTAGTACTAACACTAATACTTATACTAACACTATCACTAGTACTAACACTAATAATAATAATACTTATACTAACACTATCACTAATACTAATAGGAATACTAACACTATCACTAGTACTATCACTAATACTAATATTAATACATATACTAACACTATCACTAATAGTAATACTAACACTAATACTAACACAAACACTAAAACTAATACCAATTGTTAAAGCAACGAGGAGCAGAACAGAAACAAACTTACACCATTTAGGTTCGAGTCAATATATTTATTTCAGTTAAACCACAATAAGCATTAACTGACTGACTTTAAAATACTCTATGTTGAGAATTAATGATCTTTTACAACATAAACACATCAAAGTCCTAAATAAATTGGTATTTGGGCCAGCGTCCTTGCCACGACCGACAGGCAGCTCTCTTTTTGTTTCCCACTTCTGCAGATGAAATTTCCTCAGAAAATATCCTCAGAAAGAACTAGAACCCATTGAGTTCCTATGCTTTTATACTGTTGCATATGGAATGAGCTTGTCATTCTAGAATTCCTCATGTCAGTCTCATGCTGCTCATAAAGAAAAGTGTAGAGCTGTGTAGAACAGTCTAGGACAATGTAAAAGGGTAAGCCTGTGAATGCCAAGAATCTATACTGCTATGCTCAACATATATTATACTAACTACACTTACTTGAATAACACTTTTACATAAATCATTTCTCTTACATAGAACAGTTGACTCTGACAATTCCCCTTTTTTGTTATTTAAACACCAAAATTAAAATTCATTTTATTAAAACAGTTAAGGAGAAACTTAGAACTGTATTAACTCTTCTGTAATTATAATATTAATTTGGTTAAATGTTTTTTGTCACACATAAAGAAATATCTTTCGATGTCATTGGTACAGATTTGAAAGCTACTCTTTCCATGCTGTTGGAATTGCAGTACAGCCCCAACATTTTGTTGCATTATTAATCTCTGCGTATGCCATCTGCATTAGTGTGAGCATATTAAAATCAGGTACTCACTTCTGTTGTAGATTTTGTTTGATTGCCTTTTGTAAAATAGCTCATATATACATAAATGTTAGAATTAATAAAACATTAATTCTCCATATCTTTTCCTTGCTGGCTTTGTTACCCACTAACTCTCCTTGGTCTTTCTCTTCTTTTTCTTTTCTATGACTGAACGGCCTTCCACACCAATAGATCAACATCTGAAAAACAAATGACTATCTGTTATTTCCCTGCTTTTTTGTCCTTACCTTCAGTTATTAATTTACAGTAATCTCTGTACATAAGTGGATGGGAAATCGGAAATACACCCCGGGGAGCACTTCTGTGTCTCTGCTCGACAGTGGCACAGGAAAATAACTTTCTTGGGTGGCGTAAGCCAGGGAACCTTGTTGGCTAGGCTTACGTAGGCCCTTGGGCCGATAGCCTAGTACCTACCTATGTACCTATGAACATGCTTTGTTTACCCTTTTTATATGTTTTACTTTGTACACCAAGGGCCCTATTGGCTGTACAACTTCATATGACCCTTGCCAATTACTGATCCATGGCCTTGACCTGTTGAAATTCTTTAGTAAAACCTTTTTCCATACCACCAGTTTTTCTTCTTTTGGCTGTATGTGTACTTTAACCATTTTTGATGCTTCACCACTTCCAACAGAGATCTCTCCATTCTTTCTTCAGAATCAAATATAAAGCTCAGAGGCACTTGTCTCCATGTCATGACCTCAAATGGTAAAACTCCTGTCTTACTATTTGGAGAACCCCTAATGTCCATCAAAATAGCTGGTAAATGAGAAACCCAGTTATTTCCCTTTTCCAAGCACATTTTCTTTAGTCTGTCCTTAATTGTGTGATTCATTCTTTCCACCATCCCACTGGATTGTGGGTGTCAGGGAACGCAAAACCTTTGCTGGATCCGTAGAAGATCACATGGTTCCTCTAACGTTTTACTAACAAACTATGGACCGTTGTCCAGCTCTATAAATCTAGGCCAACCTCAATGTACAAAAATGTTTTTCCAAAGCACATCTGCTGTAGCTTTTGCTGTTGTAGTCTTAGTTGGAATAGTTACCACCCATTTTGAAAAAAACATCTACTACAACCAACAGATATCTGTAACCCCCTATGGCTACCAGCAATGGTCCTGCATAATCAATTTGAATGGCATACCATGGGCCATCTACTGCTGGAACTCTGTGCATCTGCGGTTTTCTTGTTGTGAGATTTGTTTGTAAACAAATCAGACATTTATCCTGTACTACCTGACACAACTTTTTTAGCTTTGGGTACCAGTATTTTTCCTTTACCATCTTCTATAGCTTTTTTTTCCTGTGTGTCCCAAAAGTTGATAACTGAACTTTACAAGTTGTTTTGCCAAACTATAAGGGACATAAGGTAACTCTGCTCCCTTTAAAGTCAGGTATAAATAATATTGCATCGTTCCTGTACCATTACTTATCAGCTTGTACTGCTTTAATTCTTCCTCAATTCCTTTTCCTCTTTGTACCTCACTCAAATCTACCTCTAGTGTTTTATATTCTGCTACCTTTTTATTTATTGCTACATCTGAGAACTGGAGTTCACCCTCTGTCTCCTCTGGGTATAGTGGGTAACCCATTTCTGCTGCCTGTTTGGCTTTTGCATGCGTTAAAGCATTATCTCTCACACCCACATTGTTTTGTTTTTGGTGCACTTTTACTTTTATAATACTGAACTTCCCCTGTAGATTATGTTTTCGTATGATTCCCACATATCTTTTAAAACTTGAGTGTGCTTTAAGGTTTTGCTGCACTATCAATAAATCCTCTTCTAGCCCATGTGGCCATGTGTAACCTTAACGATTACTATATATACTGTCACTATAGCTATTAACTGGATTATAGTGCTGCAGTATGTATTTTACTGCTTCTAATGCAGCTCTTTGAGCCGACATGTGACCTGGTAATTTAATTAGTATTTCTCCATGCCCCTTCTTTGGGTCTACAATTGAGAATCCTGTATGACAGTTTTCATTTTTCCAGAATCTTGCCCCATCTATGTAGATAGTGGGTATTCTGGAATCAAACTCATGCTTTAGAGGAGATCTTTCTGGTTTTCAATACTTTCCATGCAATTGTGTTCTTTTCCTGCATAATTTGCTAGCTTTTAACAGATAATATTTATCTGCCATTTCAGTATGAATCTTTTCTATATTAAGTGTGATTAGCCATTTTGAGAATACCATTTGACTCACTCCTTCCATTATTTTTTCTATTTCTGTCACCTACAATAAAGATTTAACCAACTGATGTGGGGTTTGAACTATCAGAGCTGAAAACATCATCAGATAGTCAGTCTGCTTAACCCCCAGTAAATTGCCAGCAGTTGCTGTATGCAAGTATGATACCCCTTTTCCATCGATGCGAGGATCCTACTACAAAATGTAACTGGTCTTAACTTTTGCTCCATTCTCGGAAACATTCCTAATAGACATGCCTGTAGTAAAACTATAGATATGGTTTCAGGACCTTCCACTGCTTGTAAGAAAAAAGTAACCTTGCCATTTAGAGCTGTCATCTCTGTAGCCTGTGCTAACTTTTGCTTTAACATTTTGAAAGTCTCTTCTTCTATGGACCCCCATTGCAATGTTACGGAAGTTTTTTGTTCCACTAACATCCTTTACAGTGACGCTGCCACCGCTACATAATCCCCAATAAATTCTCTGTTGTAATTCATGATTTCCATAAACTTGTGTAAGCCTGCCACCGTTAAAGGCATTGATAAGCTTAATACTCCTTTCACACTCTCTTTACAGGGTGTCTTACCTGTAGGTGCTATTATAGTCCCTCAAAATTTTATTTCTTGGTTCATGAACTGTATTTTGTTTGAATTGTTTACTTTGAACCCTGCCTCTTGTAATGCACATAGCACCTTCTTTAAATGCCTGTAATGCTCCTCAGCTGTATCCAACTGCATCAAAATGTCATCAGTGTAATGAATTACATTATCTGACAGCTTTATTTTTTGCAACACCTGCCCCAGGATTTGATGAAAAATCATCTGGCTATTTTGAAACTCTTGAGGTAACTATTTCATTACAGAGTTTTGATTTCCAAAAGTGAATGCAAACTTTTGCCACTCCTTTTACTGCAAGGGAACAATGAAAACTCCATTTGCCAAATCAGTTACTGAAAACCACTTACTAGTGGGTTTAATTCTTGCTGACAATTCTGGAACCACAGTTATAAGATGAGCCCTTGGGGCTGTGCAATCATTTACTTTTCTAAGCTCCGACCAATCTGTAGCTACCATCTTTATTTAGCACTGGCCATATAGGGGAATTTGTTGACTATGTCCCTTTTTAATAATGCCGACCTGCTCCCATTCTTGAATGCAGTTCCTCATGTCATTTTGAGCCTCTATTGGAATTGGGTACTGTTTTTGGAAAAGCAGAATAAAATCTTATAGAATACCCGGGTCTATATTAGATCATCAAAATTGCTGACTTTTGAATGATCTAATATCGAACCCAATATCTCGAATGCTGAAAACAGTGAAGCTGCACAAAATTGAATTCATTCCTAGGGAAAGAATTCAGTTGGCCTTTGTTGTAGCTTTGCTTTTTTCAGTGATGTGGTGGAAAGGTACGGGTTGGGTTAAGGTAAGTGTGTGATTGTGTGGACATTTGGGTTAGGGTCTGGGTTGGGTGAGTTAGGGTTAGGGTGCGGGTCAGGTAAATGTGAAATTTGTGACGGACGTTAGGGTTAGGGGTGGGTTAAGTGAGTTAGGGTTAGGGCGCGGGTGAGGTGAGTGTGCATTAGTGACAGAATTTGGGGTTAGGGGTGGGTTAAGTGAGTTAGGGTTAGGGTGCAGATGAGGTGACTGTGCGACAGTGAGAATCTGGGGTTAGGGGTGGGTTAAGGGAGTTAGGGTTAGGGCACGGGTGAGGCGAGTGTGCGATAGTGACAGACCTTAGGGTTAGGGTCTAGGTTAAGGTAAGTGGACAGATAGTAGTGTATGTGCAGTGTAGTGTAGGGTTAGATGTAGCTTTTACGTGTATGTGTGTGGATTGCTGCTTTTTTGTGTGCTTGTGGTGTGTGTGTGTTTCTCGGAACAGCAAACATTTTCCCTGGGAAAAAATTCACTGTTTTGAGGTTTTGATATTGTTAGGGTTCGGGTTTTGCAGTTCGACGTTACGGCATTCGATAATGAGCCATTTTGATTATCTAATATAGACGCGGACTACCCACCACTATGGCCTCCTTTAATTTATCACAATCTGTGTTGGATTTTGCCCATAAATCCTGAAAAGTGTTTTCCAACTTTTCCCACATTCCCTTTTGCTCATCTAACATCTCCACCTTAATTCTTTCCTTTTTGTCTATTTGATCTACTTCTATTACCATACATTGGACATATTCGATATCCTCTGATCCCCGCATTGTCCTCCATAGGATTCTGTTTGAGAAATCTATCACTATTCCCAGTTTTAATAACATATCCATCCCTAAAATAGATATACCACAGCTAGGATGCAACTAAAAGGTTGCCCTGAGTGGTTCTCCATCCTCTTCAAATCTAATGTCAGCTGGTTGACTACTGATAGCTAGCACAAATTTCCATTGAATCGCAAGACAACTGTTTTTTTTTTTTTTTTTTATTTGTTCTTAATTGTCTGTCTGTTACTGAGACTGCAACTCTGGTGTCTACCAATACATTTTTCCACAGTATCCCCTCTATCCACAGGGTCCCAGTGGTCTCCCATCAACATTCACAGTAAAAGAAACTAACTAGATGATGTGGCCAAAGGGGGGGGGCCGCCTGAGGGTGGGTCTGACATCAATTGCATCATTAAATGCACCAAGTGACCTGCCTCTGGTTTCCCTTGTTCTTCATCATCATTGGTAACATATACAATTCCATTTTTTTCTCTTGAAATATTTTCTAACTTTTCACTTTCCTGATTGCATGGCATATCCCTTATCACATACTCCGCTATGCATACATTTCCTTTGCTATCTGTTGACAGTGTTTTTTATTGGGGTTATAGTAATGATTCTGATTCTCCTCTGTATCCTACCCTGCTAGATATACCCCTTTTCTAATTGCTTACTTTTCCATTTTTTATAATAATGGCAATCCTGTTTTACATGTCCTATGTTTTTGCAGAAAGAACATGTTACTTCCTTACCTTCTCTGTCTTGACCATCCCTTCCTACCTGAGAAGAGGCTGATGCTATTCTTCCCTTCTTTTGATCATCCCACCTTCTACCTCTTCCTCGCCCAACTACATAAACCTCACTCTGCTCTTCCTCATCTTCTTCAATACAAAAATTATTTTGCACTGTGCACGTCTTACCATCCATTATCTGTCTTTTTATCAATCTAGTCACCACTTCCTATAGTGATTTGGAGCCTTCCATATGAATACACTTAATGTCACCTAGTACTCTGTAACCTGTTCCAGAAAACTGTGAATTAGTTGCTTCGGGATTGCTTCCTCTTCCAGCTCCTATCTAATTTGTCATGTACCATCTGGTATGCCATTTTAAAATGTTCTGCCTGCTCCATCAGTCAGTTTGATATAGTTGTATTAAAGTTATCCAAATAGCTTGATTGTTAATGGATGTCCGTGCATAGATGCCAATAAAACTGATCTAATTCTCTGAACAGATGTAGACTCATATAAACTTTTTTTCTGCTTATATTTAGCAAAACACTTAGGGATGAAAACCTGGAAATATGTTTCCAAAGGCTCTCACCAGTCTGTACCATCCATATGTCTAACCCATTCTTTAAATGTCACCATGTTGTAGAAAATCCCCTTTTTATCATTCCACTGTGGAATTACGTGTAGCAAACTAGACTGTTGATATAAATCAGTCTATATATTTACTAAATTTATATCTTCTGATTTAATATGTGGTGTACTTCTATGCTGTCCCTGCAATTCCTCTATTTTTGCAGTAACTTGGCATTTGCTCTATTGTAGTTTTCATTATCCATAACTGCCTGTATTCTAAACCTTTTCTCCATCCTAATGCCATCCTCTGATATTTTTTAACTGCACTTTTATGACAGAGATTTCATCCACCCCTTCCTGTATCCTGTCCTGCAAAGATTGTAATGCAGTTTGTAAAGTAGTTAGAAGAAAACATGTAGCCTCAGTGTACTGCCTGAGCTCTGCTAACACTAACACTAACACTAACACTAACACTAACACTAACACTAACATTAACAAAAAAAATACAAAAATTCTCTAAGTCAGATGTTCTCATTATAAACTTGTTATTGGATTTCCTGGGGTTTCTGAGTGTGCTCTTCTATTATTGTTATAACAAGCTTTAATCTATCATAGAAATTATTAATGTTCTATCACACTTTTAAATTGTGTCTTCTCTTCATCTCAAGCTTCTTTAGTGATGTTAAGCAGTCCAGCAGGATTGCTAGGTTGAGGCAAGAGGGGCAACAACCCGGGTGAGAATTGTTGGGGTGCAATCAACTGATCCCAATCTTTCTTTAATGCATTACAGCTTTTAAAAGCTAGTATTGCATTTGCACTCATACCTGAACACTATAGCACTCCATTTTTGGTCTAAACTCTAGCAACTGCTTTTGACATTGTAGCAAGCAGTCTGCTACAGTTTAAATGTAATATATATATATATATATATATATATATATATATATATATATATATATATATATTTTTTTTTTTTTTTAATCCAAAACATGAAAACCTGAGCACTGCAGTGCTCCATACAGGCAGAGTATAAACTGTAGCAACTGTTTGCTACATTTGTAGCAAGCAGATTGCTACATTTTAAAAGGAAAACTTTTCTAAAAAAAACTTAAACAGTGTAGTGCTCTAAGTAGGCAGGGTTTAAACTGTGGCAACTCTTTGCTACCTTTATAGTAGGCAGTTTGCTGCAATTTAAAAAGAAGTTTTTTTTAACTAAAACTTGAACACTGTAGCACTCCATGCAGACAGGGTAAAAAACTATAGCAACTGTTTGCTACAGTTTAGAGGAAGAATTGTATTAAATAAATATGTTGAAGGAGGGTTGGGGACAGGGCATAGAAATGTGACCTGGATGGTTGGGGCAGGAGGAAAGGATGAGTGTGTCATGTATCTGGCCACTTCATTAAAGAACATCTTTTTTTATTGTTTTTTTTTGTTTGTTTGTTTTTTGGTTTTGTTTTTTTTTTTTTTTGTTGTTTTTGCTCTTCAGTGGAAGAGCTGCAGGGGGTGTAGATCTAACTGTAATAAGCCTATTGTAGTGACTGGCTTATCACAGTGAAGTTTTGCTCTACACTTGAAGAGGTGAGGGGTAGGGCACTGGTTCATAGTATAGGCCCAGGGCACTGGTTGAACCAGTTATGTTTCTAAAACGGTCCTCTAGGATACCTGCCATATAACTGTTCAAATAAGGTAAACTCAGTAGTAGTCTGTGGCACACCACTTACTGCAAATGGTAAGTAGGATAACAAACTGTCCCATTTTTTGCCATTTGCAACTTTTCTTAGCATGGATTTCAATGTTTTATTAAACCTCTCTACTAAACCATGCATCTGTGGATCAGAGACCAACATATTCAGCTGCTTAACCATAAAGTATTGGCATAACCAATGCAATACCCTTGATATAAATGGAGTGCCTTAGCCAGTAAATATCTCTTTAGGCAAACCCACAAAGGAGAAAAACAGATTTAGTATCTGGTAATAGCCTCAGAGTTAGTTTTTCTGTGCTGGTACTACTTTAATGGAAATTTTGTTTCACTGACCGTTATGACTAGTATGTACCAATACTTATTGTAGGATTTCACTAGTGGACCTACAAAGTCCCTAGCAATACTTTCAAACTGCATCGTTATAATAGACACTGGGATCAGTGGGCTCTTAAATCCACGGTATGGTTCAGTTATTTGGCATTCTGGACATGAAGCATGGACATTATTGATGCCTTCCATTATGACTGGCCAATAAAAGCTGGCTAGAACTTTTTGTCTTGGTTTTGTCCATCCCAAGATGACATGCTAATCCATGACTATGGTTTAGTTTCATTACTAATGACTTATAATGTTTCGGTATGGTTTAGTTTCATTACTAGTGACTTGTAAGGTTTCAGTATGGTATAGTTTCATTACTAGTGACTTGTAAGGTTTCAGTATGGTTTAGTTTCATTACTAGTGACTTGTAAGGTTTCAGTATGGTTTAGTTTCATTACTAGTGAATTATAAGGTTTCAGTATGGTTTAGTTTCATTACTAGTGACTTGTAAGGTTTCAGTATGGTTTAGTTTCATTACTAGTGACTTGTAAGATTTCAGTATGGTTTAGTTTCATTACTAGTGACGTGTAAGGTTCAGTATGGTTTAGTTTCATTACTAGTGACTTGTAAGGTTTCAGTATGGTTTAGTTTCATTACTAGTGACTTGTAAGGTTTCAGTATGGTTTAGTTTCATTACTAGTGACTTGTAAGGTTTCAGTATGGTTTAGTTTCATTACTAGTGACTTGTAAGGTTTCAGTATGGTTTAGTTTCATTACTAGTGACTTGTAAGGTTTCAGTATGGTTTAGTTTCATTACTAGTGACTTGTAAGGTTTCAGTATGGTTTAGTTTCATGACTAGTGACTTGTAAGGTTTCAGTATGGTTTAGTTTCATGACTAGTGACTTGTAAGGTTTCAGTATGGTTTAGTTTCATTACTAGTGACTTGTAAGGTTTCAGTATGGTTTAGTTTCATTACTAGTGACTTGTAAGGTTTCAGTATGGTTTAGTTTCATTACTAGTGACTTGTAAGGTTTCAGTATGGTTTAGTTTCATTACTAGTGACTTGTAAGGTTTCAGTATGGTTTAGTTTCATTACTAGTGACTTGTAAGGTTTCAGTATGGTTTAGTTTCATTACTAGTGACTTGTAAGGTTTCAGTATGGTTTAGTTTCATTACTAGTGACTTGTAAGGTTTCAGTATGGTTTAGTTTCATTACTAGTGACTTGTAAGGTTTCAGTATGGTTTAGTTTCATTACTAGTGACTTGTAAGGTTTCAGTATGGTTTAGTTTCATTACTAGTGACTTGTAAGGTTTCAGTATGGTTTAGTTTCATTACTAGTGACTTGTAAGGTTTCAGTATGGTTTAGTTTCATTACTAGTGACTTGTAAGGTTTCAGTATGGTTTAGTTTCATTACTAGTGACTTGTAAGGTTTCAGTATGGTTTAGTTTCATTACTAGTGACTTGTAAGGTTTCAGTATGGTTTAGTTTCATTACTAGTGACTTGTAAGGTTTCAGTATGGTTTAGTTTCATTACTAGTGACTTGTAAGGTTTCAGTATGGTTTAGTTTCATTACTAGTGACTTGTAAGGTTTCAGTATGGTTTAGTTTCATTACTAGTGACTTGTAAGGTTTCAGTATGGTTTAGTTTCATTACTAGTGACTTGTAAGGTTTCAGTATGGTTTAGTTTCATTACTAGTGACTTGTAAGGTTTCAGTATGGTTTAGTTTCATTACTAGTGACTTGTAAGGTTTCAGTATGGTTTAGTTTCATTACTAGTGACTTGTAAGGTTTCAGTATGGTTTAGTTTCATTACTAGTGACTTGTAAGGTTTCAGTATGGTTTAGTTTCATTACTAGTGACTTGTAAGGTTTCAGTATGGTTTAGTTTCATTACTAGTGACTTGTAAGGTTTCAGTATGGTTTAGTTTCATTACTAGTGACTTGTAAGGTTTCAGTATGGTTTAGTTTCATTACTAGTGACTTGTAAGGTTTCAGTATGGTTTAGTTTCATTACTAGTGACTTGTAAGGTTTCAGTATGGTTTGGTTTCATTACTAGTGACTTGTAAGGTTTCAGTATGGTTTGGTTTCATTACTAGTGACTTGTAAGGTTTCAGTATGGTTTAGTTTCATTACTAGTGACTTGTAAGGTTTCAGTATGGTTTAGTTTCATTACTAGTGACTTGTAAGGTTTCAGTATGGTTTAGTTTCATTACTAGTGACTTGTAAGGTTTCAGTATGGTTTGGTTTCATTACTAGTGACTTGTAAGGTTTCAGTATGGTTTAGTTTCATTACTAGTGACTTGTAAGGTTTCAGTATGGTTTAGTTTCATTACTAGTGACTTGTAAGGTTTCAGTATGGTTTAGTTTCATTACTAGTGACTTGTAAGGTTTCAGTATGGTTTAGTTTCATTACTAGTGACTTGTAAGGTTTCAGTATGGTTTAGTTTCATTACCGGTGACTTGTTAAGGTTTCAGTATGGTTTAGTTTCATTACTGGTGACTTGTAAGGTTTCAGTATGGTTTAGTTTCATTACTGGTGACTTGTTAAGGTTTCAGTATGGTTTAGTTTCATTACTAGTGACTTGTAAGGTTTCAGTATGGTTTAGTTTCATTACTGGTGACTTGTTAAGGGTTCAGTATGGTTTAGTTTCATTACTAGTGACTTGTAAGGTTTCAGAATAGTTTACTTTCATTACTAGTGACTTGTTAAGGTTTCAGTATGGTTTAGTTTCATTACTAGTGACTTGTTAAGGTTTCAGTATGGTTTAGTTTCATTACTAGTGACTTGTTAAGGTTTCAGTATGGTTTAGTTTCATTACTAGTGACTTGTAAGGTTTCAGTATGGTTTAGTTTCATTACCAGTGACTTGTAAGGTTTCAGTATGGTTTAGTTTCATTACCAGTGACTTGTAAGGTTTCAGTATGGTTTAGTTTCATTACTAGTGACTTGTAAGGTTTCAGTATGGTTTAGTTTCATTACCAGTGACTTGTAAGGTTTCAGTATGGTTTAGTTTCATTACCAGTGACTTGTAAGGTTTCAGTATGGTTTAGTTTCATTACCAGTGACTTGTAAGGTTTCAGTATGGTTTAGTTTCATTACCAGTGACTTGTAAGGTTTCAGTATGGTTTAGTTTCATTACCAGTGACTTGTAAGGTTTCAGTATGGTTTAGTTTCATTACCAGTGACTTGTAAGGTTTCAGTATGGTTTAGTTTCATTACTAGTGACTTGTTAAGGTTTCAGTATGGTTTAGTTTCGTTACTAGTGACTTTTAAGGTTTCAGTATGGTTTAGTTTCATTACTAGTGACTTGTAAGGTTTCAGTATGGTTTAGTTTCATTACTAGTGACTTGTAAGGTTTCAGTATGGTTTAGTTTCATTACTAGTGACTTGTAAGGTTTCAGTATGGTTTAGTTTCATTACTAGTGACTTGTAAGGTTTCAGTATGGTTTAGTTTCATTACCAGTGACTTGTAAGGTTTCAGTATGGTTTAGTTTCATTACCAGTGACTTGTAAGGTTTCAGTATGGTTTAGTTTCATTACCAGTGACTTGTAAGGTTTCAGTATGGTTTAGTTTCATTACCAGTGACTTGTAAGGTTTCAGTATGGTTTAGTTTCATTACCAGTGACTTGTAAGGTTTCAGTATGGTTTAGTTTCATTACCAGTGACTTGTAAGGTTTCAGTATGGTTTAGTTTCATTACCAGTGACTTGTAAGGTTTCAGTATGGTTTAGTTTCATTACCAGTGACTTGTAAGGTTTCAGTATGGTTTAGTTTCATTACCAGTGACTTGTAAGGTTTCAGTATGGTTTAGTTTCATTACCAGTGACTTGTAAGGTTTCAGTATGGTTTAGTTTCATTACCAGTGACTTGTAAGATTTCAGTATGGTTTAGTTTCATTACCAGTGACTATTAAGCTTTCAGTATGGTTTAGTTTCATTACTAGTGACTTGTAAGGTTTCAGTATGGTTTAGTTTCATTACCAGTGACTTGTAAGGTTTCAGTATGGTTTAGTTTCATTACTAGTGACTTGTAAGGTTTCAGTATGGTTTAGTTTCATTACCAGTGACTTGTAAGGATTCAGTATGGTTTAGTTTCATTACTAGTGACTTGTAAGGTTTCAGTATGGCTTAGTTTCATTACTAGCGACTTGTAAGGTTTCAGTATGGTTTAGTTTCATTACTAGTGACTTGTAAGGTTTCAGTATGGTTTAGTTTCATTACTAGTGACTTGTAAGGTTTCAGTATGGTTTAGTTTCATTACCAGTGACTTGTAAGGTTTCAGTATGGTTTAGTTTCATTACTAGTGACTTGTAAGGTTTCAGTATGGTTTCGTTTCATTACTAGTGACGTGTAAGGTTTCAGTATGGTTTAGTTTCATTACTAGTGACTTGTAAGGTTTCAGTATGGTTTAGTTTCATTACCAGTGACTTGTAAGGTTTCAATATGGTTTAGTTTCATTACCAGTGACTTGTAAGGTTTCAGTATGGTTTAGTTTCATTACTAGTGACTTGTAAGGTTTCAGTATGGTTTAGTTTCATTACTAGTGACTTGTAAGGTTTCAGTATGGTTTAGTTTCATTACTAGTGACTTGTAAGGTTTCAGTAGTACTAGCTTGATTTAAAATCTCCTTTATATCTTTTCTTCCTCTATGTCAGAGGTCATCTTTTAACTGAAAATAGTTGCAAAGCATATTGTGAATAGCTTGTTCACTATTCTCTCTCTCTTGCCATTTTTGAAGGTTAAATTCTCTCTTTATTCTATCAATATTAGATATACTTCTAATGCTCTAGCGAAACATGTAGTGGAGAAGGGAGATGGGCACTATTTTAAGTTTTGGGTTACTGGTAGGGTATTTGAGACACTGAGAATGGGCGATGTAAGGAATCATTCCTAAACGGTGGAACTTGAATGGATAGTCAGGATGCAAGCACATAAAGGTTGGGGCTGAATGAGATTGTCCCACTCAGACTGGTATTGAAGGCACATAGGCTGTTTAGATAGGTTTTGAAGGAATGTGTATTACATTTTTATTTTGTACATAAAACAGTTTCATGCACGTTTTGTATATAGTGATTGTTCTCCTTCATGAGGGTAGACGGGGGTGTGTTTAGATTTACTGCTTTCTGATTGCACTATTGTTTTATATATAAAGAGCTTTTACTCTGATTATGGTTGATCTGATGAAGCAGAGTGTTAATTTTCCATGAAAATGTTTATCCTTGTTATTTGTGCAATAAATAGGATTGTTTTACCTGCTTGTGTCTTTCTATGTGCATTATTTTTTGTGGACTACATATTTTGTTTTGTTTGTTGCACTTGGATTTACCTGAGTCTTGCATAGCTGTTTGCAACATTTAAATTCTCTGTTGCAATTTTTGATGTATCTTGTTCTCTTTGTACTTTTTTAATATTTATGTGGCTTACCTGGAAGTCCACTAACTCAGAGTTACTTTCTTTATTAGTTTGTCTAGCACTGAAATTCCTTTCTCAAAAACAATAAAAGTGGAGAACTTCTATGTTTTCCCCTCCAAAGGGTAGTACTAGGCAAAAAATATAATTCTGTTTTATTTATTTATTTATCTATCATTTGTTGACCTATTTACCATTTGTTGACTAGAAAAGTCTGACTAGGACACAGCCGAGTTTCAGTGAAGGCCCGGGGTGAAACACTCCAGACCCGTCTTTAACTTTTCTTCTACCTCATTGAAAGTGTTTTTTTTTCTTCTTCTTTTAGTTTTCTCTTCCCCTTGAAGAAAAATGAGTTTAGAACTCTTCACTTTCTTTGCTATCTCACTTATACAACTTTCTACTCGGTCTTTGTTCAGAGACACCTCACTTAAGTTCCGTACTTCTTCTACTTCTGTCCTCTGCCATCATTTTCTGTGCTAAGACTTCTTGTAAGTCACAGTGCAGACTTCTGTCACACTGATTTTTTGTCAGTTTGCTTTTTCTTCATGTATTGATGTCTCATAGTATTAGGTTTCTGTGGTTCCATCACTGAAATAGACTTCTGTTAAGGATTCTTTATGTTGTCTGACAGGCATTTTTTTAGGCCATTATTTAGCTTCTATCCTAGTTCTTTCTCCTGGTTTTGGTTTTGAGCTTTTAAATGAGTGTCACGGCCTTGCTTTCCCCTTTCATCCTTATATGTGATTGGCATATCAGGCTGTTGCTTTGCCTCTTTCTTATAAGTGTTTTGGCCTATCACACTATGACTATGTGTTCTCCCTCCTTCTCCCACATTTTTCATGGTGCTTTAAAATTAGGGAACTATTTTCTACTATGACAGAATGAGCAAACTTAAGAGTTATAGCTAGAGGATGCCAAAGCTGTCCTAGAACCATTTGAATTTATACAAGCCTAATGCAATATTACTATTGCCATGAATGCATATTACTTCCACTTCGTTTATTATTATGCTTATATACTAGAAGGGGCTTTGACAAGGATACAGTCTAGCAGGATTTGACCTTTTTTCTTCCAAAAATACAGTACATTTCACTAGCTTGGTTGTAACACAATAAAATAATGCTTACACAATTATTCACAGTTCCATAGGAATATTTTAATTTCCAATATTCATATCAGTTTTTGACATCTCTACTACCAGCATTCTCTTCAGGATTAGCAGAACAGAATCTGGATATGTGACTTCCTCCTTCTGCATTTGGAACAAGTTAGTCCCTACTTTTTGCTTTTTGTTTCAGAGAAAAGTGCACATTTCTTATTGTAACATTTAGAGCTAGAAGCAGGCAATTCAGTTTTATATAATGTGACATTAATTGATGTGTTCCACAGAACATATTAGCTTAGCAGCATTCTCAGGATCCCATTGCGACATAAGTTTTCTCATATTACTAGGCAATGCTCATGTTTTCAGTTTAATATGATTTTCACTTTACTGTTTGTTTGAGTTTCTACCCACAGCTTTATAAAATGTTTCAAATCATTTATTTGAGCCCATAATGGTTTGTCAACAGTAAAAGTCCAGTTGTTTAATGTCATGGCTTGCACTTCAGAAGTTATCCCATTTCTGTCTAATAGTTCCTTTTTAAGTTTATCATAGTCTGTATAATTCATCCCCTCCATGCCCATATACATCTGAATTCCTCTTCTGTCAGATGGAATATCAGGATTTTTATGTATTCCAATGTATCCAAGTTCTATTTTATTTATTTATTTAACATTTGTTTACCAGGAAGGTCTGATTGGGACAGAGCCCATTTTCACCAGAGGTTCAGGGAGAAAAGCTCCAGGAGCATGTCTTTGAAATGTGGGAGGAACCCAAAGCACCCAGAGGAAACCCACACGAATGCAGGGAGGACATGCAGACTCTGCACAGAAGGCACCCCAGCTGAGAATCGAACCGGAGAACCTCTAGCTGTGAAGGAACAATGCTAACTGCTGCACCACTGTGCCACCCAAATTACACATTGAGTGACAAATCATTCACTAGTGCCATACAGGATTTTATTCATCTTCTTTACTCAACTTGTTTTGACAGTTTCTTTTTCCTGAAAAAGTAGCCAGTCTAATCAGCTCTTGTGAATATTTTATCTGCTTCCGGTCAGGCTCCACATTAGATTTCACAAACCTGTTCAGCAGTTCTTCATTGTTTGTGTGTTGTGTTCAAGGAATGGTGCTAACAGCAGTAGCAAAAACAATGGTCTTATTGGTAAGCACACCAGGCACATCAGAAATATCTCAAGGAATCATGAGCAGCTCCACAGGAAGACATTAGCTCAAACAGATAATGCACTTGGCAGCAGAGGCATTGCAAGGAACAGTGAACTGGAAAATCCTTGGCCAAACTGTTTCTGCAACATACCTCACTGTAAGTCTGTAAAAGACACTGGAGGCAGGACTTACATAAAAGTGCAGAGTTATTGTGTAGACAACAAAAAGTATAGTTCAGTCTGCTTCCAAACAAAAAGTACCTTACAGTTCACTCAGCTTCAAAACAAAAAACACCTTAGGGATACCTCCACCATAAAGTTCTATATAGCAAACAGGCTACTTTTATATCATGTCAGCATTTCAGCCTTGCCAGGTCTTTTCAGAGCAGCATCTATAAAAGAAACTGCTACCTTACCCCATGCTGAATGTCTGATTGAGTAAATGACTTCTTGAATTCCTGTTGCTTAGATACAAGCTTTTATACTATTACTGGTAAACCATACCATTCCTCTATTGAATACATAAAAGTTCTTCTTTACTATTCCCCTGTACACATGTACAATCTGCATTTTATCTTCTGTATATATATATATATATATATATATATACGCATGCATACATATAAACACATATTGCATATAGTATTTTAAAATCAGGAAAATGATTTGCAACATATTCAAATAAATGTTTATTTGTAGATTTCATACTTGTAAAAATGTTTCTCTTTCAGAAAAAGGATTACTGCTTAAATTACATGGGAAAAGCAGCCTACAAGAGAAGCAATAAACAAATGTGGAGAAAAAAAACCCCACAGAGGTTTCAGAGCATTATTCACTTAATACATGCTAATTTTCACAATGCTCATTTTGTTACACCCAGGGAACCATGTGGTTACAATATACAAGTCTGTTTTAGACTGCCTAACTAAATGACCTTTTTTTTGTCTGACAAATTTGCTTAGGTCCCCAATTTCTCTTCGCCAATTGCATTTATCTGTGCCTTATCATTTGTCATGTTTCCTATGTCTTTGGTTTGACAAACAGGCTTTTTTGCCTAATGAGGGGGTTGGGTTATACATATGACCTCCCTGCTGTACCATTCATTAACCAGCATCCAATTAGTGTAAGTAACTGTTATGTACACAACTGTGAAGCTCAACACAGTAAGATGTTTTGCTCTGTCCAAATTCTAATTGTTTGACCTTGAGCCTATTATATAAATGTCCATGCCCTTACACCTTTAGTTTTCCATAGACAGAAATGAAAAAAAGGAATCATGACAACTTGAAATGAACTATCCTGTGTGCAGTCTCCCTGTTACATGTTAAATCCAATTTACAAGAAAAATGTATTAGTTATACTTATGGATATTGTTTTATAACAGCAGCAAGGTCAAAAAGTAAGCAAACTGATGAATCAAAATAGAAAACACATGTTCTAGTTAATGTTAAGAGTAGGGGTCATTTGTGTGTTGAATTTGTAGGAAAATGACTCTCGAAATGCACCATTTCAAAGATTACAATAAAATAGTTCTTCAACTGGATACTTTACAATAAGAAATGCCCAGGAATATAAAGTTAAATTATGATACCTTAACTGCAATTTACATATTTTTGATATATAAATATCAGAACTGATATGTGAAGCATTTGTTATAGGTATGTACAATTAGGAATTAAGGCAAATATGTTGAATGCATTTCTGGTGAGACTTGGTCAAAATAGCAGCTTATATTTTCATGGTTGGTATAAAGTCTGACATCATCATTTTGTCATCACCAGATTTTGCTTAGTTAGTGTAAAAAAATTAATACATTTTAGCAATTAAAATACAGCTTTCAGCTTAATGTATTAGAAATATTAGCACATAATAAATATGCTTGACTTTTTAGTTACTGAATGCACTTGTTTGTGATATAATTTTTCTAAAGAAATAATGTTTTATTGTCAATATTTCAGTGCTTAATCACTTGAAAATAATACATACAGGCCAAATGCTACCATTGTTTTACCAGCATCAAGTCTAAATTTAATATGGGTAATTAACAAATTAATTTAGAAATTTTAAAGAAGTTGGGCTATGCTGATAGGAAGAACATTGGCCTAAAATATTGAATTCTCAGGGACAAAACATATTGGTAATGGGTAGCTGGTAATACTACCCCACTAATATGTTAATGCTTGTAGAAAATTAAAATTAACACAACAGCTAGCCATTCTGTTCTTAATGTTATTCTATAGTGATGCGGAAGTAGAAAGTCAGGTAACGTGAAATGATTTGCCCTTGGACAAGGTGGAGATCTTATTTTACTCCACAGCGGGGAATGCTGTCAGACAGGATCTTAATATATTAGTAAAGGTCACCAAAGGAAGACACAGCAGTGAGGGATGCATGGCTGCTATGGTATTTCAGTGGCTGGGGGCTGCTACTGAAGAAGCAAATGTATAATGAGGAATGCATACTGGTTCAGAACCCAACAGTGTCTTCTGTATGCAGAGTTACACCAGGCTAATATGTGAGGAGCGTATAAACTTCAGAGACAGTGAGTAGCTACAGAGTGAATGAAGGATGCCTAATTCAGCTATGTAGCCATACAATGCTTGGGGTTAGGCATTCCTTGTGAAGATCATGATTGTCAGATGTTCGGTGGCCATGAATACCTTCCAATAGTCAGTAGAAGTCACAAATTAAACTTCTCACTTCACTGTATCCTACAGCAGCAGAGGTTTCCTCTGCATGTTATTGCCACAAACATGGAAAGCCAGATATTGCCTAGGTTCCACAAAATAGAAACAATGCAACAGGTACAAAGGACTACGTGGATCCCCATTATGTTTGGCATGATCAGTTGTCTTGCTTTGATATAATCATATAGCCATTATCTAGCCAGACGGACTGAATTAAATCAGTTTGGACTCCACAACATATTCCTAGGTATCGAATAATGACATGACATATTATATATTTAAAAAAATGGGCACACAAGTAACACAATAGCAAATGTTGGCAACAGTCTAGGAATTGCAAATTTCCATGTTGTAGTCTTATGAGTTAGTAATATATTAAGAAACTGTAGTGTGATATAAAGGTGGGGAAGTCCATTGCATTGTTCAGTTAAGAAAGCAGGCAGTTAGTGCAAAGGAAGAAATTCTTAGTTGGTACAGGGTTTGATTCCTTCCAACTACATTTAGCTACTGTGTGCCTTTGAGCATGTCCCAGGTCACCTCTGAAAAGGAAACTATTTGTCCATTGGGTTTAGCTAACCAACAAATAGGTAAAACAGAAAGTGACACCTGTATTACTACAGGATAGTGCATGTGTGAAATGGCAGCAGGCAGAAGTGATCCATGGGTGTGTCAGGCAGCAGAAAAGGGATAAATGTAAAAAAGCAGACTACAGGCTGTGTAGGTGTATCATGCTGCAGGTACAGATAAACAAAAAAATCATACTCAGCAGCAGTGCAGCATTAAGCAGCTTAAGGTTTAAAAAAATGTAACAATTGCCTCAGGTAAATCAGCATGCCACCCCAGTTTAGACTATTTTGTAAGGAGTATGTTTACAACAGCGATGGACCCTAGTGCAAAAATGCACAAAGCAGTGAATATATTATGTGTGCATATATATGTATATAGATATATATATAGGTTTACAATGGTAAGGTCGAAGTGGGTTCAGTCAAACTCACTTCAGTTGAAGTCTGGAGGCAGAACGGCGACAATGTTGAACCCAACATTGTCAAAGTACGAATCTCACCCCTATCTCAACCCATGTTAAAGCCCATTTCGAGGTTGAAGTTGAGTCGTATTTTGATAATGAATTCAACATTGTCGTTTTCGCGGATGTGGGTGGATGATCCCATCATTCGATGGGGTCCGATTCAACCTTACCATAGTAAACCATACACACACACACACACACACACACACACACACACACACACACACACACACACTGAATGTGCATTTATCCTAATAAACAAATGAACTTTCATAGATTTTCTTTTTTATCTGTACCCTGCAGTGATAGTGAGGCACACTGATGTCCCACTCACTAGGGTGAATAAGGAGAAAATAACAGTCAGCTGCCTGTCAGGTGCCAGGATCTGCCACATAAGCATGCACTCAGGTCCCTCAACAACAGATACAAATATGACTCAGTCATTTTACATGTGGGTGTGAATGACCTGAGACGTACCTCCCTGGACTACATGAAAAGAGACATGGAGGAGCTCTCGGACTATGTAGCCCAAGTGAGTATGGCCCTGAGCAGCATCCTACCATCACCCAAAATAATACCACAGTACAAGCAGAAAATTATTGATTTCAACAACTGGCTAAGTTCTGGTGTCATTCTAAGGGGATCCTGTATCTGTCTGCCTGGGATGACATGATGGACAGACCTCAATACTTTGCCAGAGATGGCCTGCATCTGTCACCCCTGGGCATCCAGATACTGGCCAAGGCTCTTGCCACCGCTATAGTGCCTTTTTTAGGTGTTGTTCCAAAGACCAAATTACCACCATAACAGCTACAAACAAATGCAATCTGAGGGTCATGCTGCTCAATGCTAGAAGTCTAAATCTCAAAATGAACTCACTCGAAGCACTCCTTAAAATGGAGAACATTGACATTTGTGCTGTAACAGAGATCTGGTTCAAGTCTGCAGAAAGCACCCCTAAACTACCAGGCTATAACTCTTTCCCCAGAACTTGGACTGAAGCGCCAAGGTGGTGGTGTTTCCATATTCATAAAGGATGCGCACACCTCCAGACTGGTAGCCAAACATAACCTATCAGAGATATTTTAGGTGCAGTTAACAGTGGGTAAGACAGTGATTCAGGTCATAGCCTGCTTTAAGTCCCCAACCATGTCCCAAGACTCACACTCCATGTATCTAAGCACCCTGGAGAATATTAGGGTCCAACCTAACATTCTCATACTAGGCAACTTCAACTACCCATCCATTAACTGGGAAAACTACTCATGTACCAATACACTTGCCCAATGTTTCCTGGAGTTCCTGGAGTTCATTAATTCCAGTGCCCTGGACCAGCTCATTCTTACTCCCACTAGTAACAACATCCTTGACCTGATCATTACTAACATGGGCGACCGTTGATCTACACCAATAGTCAACTCTTCCTTGCTTAGATCGGACCACAAACTAATCACCTTGGAAATTCACATCCTTCCTACCCCTCACTCCCACCCCCGCAAAGGTAACAACCATGAAAAACTTCTCCAAAGCTAACTTTGGGCTCCTAAAAAAAAGAGGTGGCTGACTTCACGACACCCATGCAAATGGAGAATAGTTGCATGGCCGCCGAATCATACACCAATACACTGTACGAACATGTACACAAATGCATGGATCTCCCCATACTCAAAAGAACGAAGACGCTCTCCTCCAAAAAAAAAAGGAAGTCAATCTGATGGTCCCCTGCCATAAATAAACTCTTCAACAGAAGGAGGAAACTGATCCGGAATAAGGTAAAGTCCCAAGACTGGAAAAACTCCCTTATCAGCCTCAACAAAAAGTTGAGATCCCTCATCAAATCCTCTAAAGCTAGCTATGAAAACAGAATTGCAGCAGATAGTAAAGACAACCACAAGGCCTTCTATAGTTATGTAAAGAATCTCCATGGCAATACCCATTTTTGCTCTGAGCTACTGCACAATGGTACATCCTATACTAAGCCAAATGATATTGCCAATATACTGGTCGACAGATTCAGTGCCAGCTTTACCCCTCTCTCCCCCAAGGGACCAGTCACAATACCAGCAGATTGCCAGGCACCCAGTATTACTGCTGCACAGGTTAAAACAGCACTGTCCAAGGCCAAGAATACAGCTTCTATGGGACCTGACAGTATCCCTGACTGTGTTCTACATGAACTACAGAGTGAACTGGCACCTCACCTGTGTGCCCTGTTCAATCACAGCCTCACCTCAGGCTTTCTCCCTACCGAATGCCGCACTGCTACAGTCATCCTTCTCCACAAAGGAGGCGCAACTACAGACCCTGGAAACTATTGCCCCATTAGCCTGACAACTATGCAAAGCTATGGAACTCATTATCATGGCCCTAATAAACAAGGATATATTTATTTATTTATTTATTTATTTTATTTTACATTTGATGACCGGGAAAGTCAGACTGGACACAGGTCCATTTTCAGCGGAAGCCTGGGGAGAAAAGCTCCATTTAAACAATTGCTAATCAGATACAATTATAAGAAACAGCCTTGCATTCTTAATACACACACATAAAATATCATCTAACATTGCAGCACAGGCTCACGTACAGCACATAGTTGTGTTTTTAAATGCAAACAAATGGCATATAGGAGTGTGTTTAATATTTAATTATAGACACACAAGTTAATACCATTGGAATAAAACAATTTTAGGAAGGAATAAGAAATGTAGAGGCTAGACAGAACTGGGTCATCCTTAGCAGTATCCTAGTATTACTGCTATGTGGCGGATTAGCCTGGGGAGTCACATGAGCACAGCCAGTTGCTAAAATAGTGGGTTTTGAGTAGTTTCTTAAATTGGGGGGCAGAAGCTGTCGAAGTTATGTGAGTAGGAAGTGAATTCCAGGTTTTTGCTATTGTACAGGCAAAGAGAGTTTTACCAGCTTCATTCCTATGTTTGATGACGTTTATGAGATTTTGGTCTGTTGATCTTAGGACTCGGGTGGTTGTGTAGGGTTGTATTAGATTTTGTAGTGTGGGGGGTTTTTCAGGGAGGTAGTACAGTTTGTGGGCTATGGAGAGCTGTGTAGTAAGAAGTAGATGGGGTAACTCAAGCCATTTGAGCTGCTTGATGGAATGACAGTGATGGCCCCTATTAGAGGCACCTGCAGCAAACCTGGCAATCTTGTTATAGCAAGCTGTCATCATATGTGGATAGACAAAATATGACAGTCATTATTTAGTATGCAAACTCTGGATCCCACACAGTTTGGTTTTGTAAAGGGTAGATCATGCCTGCTCAACTTGATCGACTTCTCTGAGTCAGTCACCAGAGCTGTGGATGAAGGCAAGGTGGTTCATACAGCCTACCTTGATCTGGCCAAGGCCTTTGATACCATTTCCCACTCGGGAATCATAGAAAAACTCACTAAGCTAGTCATCAACCCCTATATCACTAGGTGGGTTGCAAGCTGGCTCACAGATAAAACCCACAGTGTGAAAGTAGCTGACTCCAAGTCAGACTGCCATCTAGTCATGAGTGGAGTCCCACAGGGTTCAGTCCTTGGTCCTCGCCTGTTTGGTATCTACTTCTCTGAAGTCCAGGCCAAGATGAAGGGACTCTGGCTGACAAAGTTCGCAGACGATTGCAAGTTAGGAGCTATTATTAACTCCCCAAATTATGTTGACATCCTACAGAATGGCCTCACTGAGACCAACGACTGGTGTCAGAACCATGGCCTCTCAATACCAAAAAATGTGTCGTCATCCCCTTTTGGAAAAACCCAGTTCCCATGAATTACCACATTGATGGTAGTCCACTGAACACAAAAGGTGTTATAAGAGATCTGGGAACAGAGGGTGACAGCAATCTCTGTTTTGATCGCCACATTGCCACTGTGGCCAGAAAGTCCTTCTATGTGGCACATCTCATTACTAAGGGTTTTGCATCCAGGAAGAAAGAGGTCATTGTCTCCCTCTACTCTTCCCTCATTAGGCCAATCATCTAGTCCAATGCCCCATTTGGCATGTACCTCACGAGACACCTGCAACAACTGTAGAGGCCCCAAAAGTACCTCACAAAGAGGATCCTAGGCCTTAAACACTTGTCCTATATGGACAGACTCAAAAACTCCAGCTGTTCTCTGTCTAATATCACCTACTTAGAGACGATCTCTGCTTGACTTACAAAGCCATGTTTGACCCAGCTCTGTTAGAAATGCTACATTTAAAGAAATCCCAATCCCTCCGCACCACATGCTCCAGAGACCTTAACCTCATTATCACAATCAACAGAATGTACTGGAGGGACAGGTTTATAACCCAGAGACTTCCCATACATGTCAAGCAGAACACCTTGCTGACCCCCTTCAAGATAAATCTTGATGAGTGGATGGGAAATAGAAAATTCACCCTGGGGATCACTCCAGTGGCTTTACTCGACAGAGGCACTGGGAACTAAGGTCAGGTGCCACGATGCCAGGGTAATCCTATTACTAGGCTTGTAAAGGCCCCAGGGCCATTAGCCTAGTATACACCTGTGAACCTATGAACTTTAGCAGATCTGATAGCGTACTAAATCATGACTGTCATATTTTGTCTATCCACATATGGTGTCATCAGACCGTGCCTTATGCATAGATTAAAGAGTTACTTGTTGATTTCATTTTTACCTTATAAAGTAGTACATACATTTTAGAGAAAAGACAGACCTGTTTCATTTTCTGTTTTAAAAAGGCTGTTGCTGTTGCTTTAATTACTGCTGTTGCTACTTCCACTGAGTTTTGGTAAATTACTAAAACATTCAAATAACTAAAGGTGTTAGGTTGTCCATATAAATTTCAATACCTGGGGAACTTGGGATTTGGAAGAGTAAAAAGCCTTTAACTATAATTCATATATGTAAAACAGATTTGGAAGAAGAAAATAGAAACCTGAGAGCTGTAGGTAGTAAAACTACATTTGTGTCCTGGAGAGGAATTCTCTGAAGTGTAATAATAGTGCCAAGCAACTTGAAAATGACAGCAGAATGAGGTCTATCATAATCGGTAAAGCTTTACCTGTGACCTGCAATCTAATGAAAACCATTGTGAGTCCCAAAAGAACAAAATTTATAGGTAGCTAGCAAGTTATTAAATGTTAGTTTAACTCTAAACATAGTCTCATAGTTGAAAAATAGAAATTTGAGTCTAAAGATAGAAACCTTATTGAATCTGTGATTAATTATGTAGCTGAACTAAATCATTTATTCACAGCATTGTAATTATGAAAAAAAATATTGCAGCACATGTTGAGAGACAGGTTAGTGGGTGTAATTAATGATGATTTAATAAAAATGTCCGTCACTTGAAACTAATTTAACTTTTGAAAATGCCCTATAGATTATTTTAGCAAAAAAAATGCAAACGATTTACAAATAATATATCTTGCTGTGGCATGTAAAAGAGTATAAGTATGGACTTATAAAGAATAAGTACCCATGAACAGTGAAGGCAGCAAAGCAAATGTGTTGCACAAGTGACTGACAAGCACACACCACAGAGCAGTTAGACAGACTGATATCCTTCAGATAGGGAGTTAGAGAACCAGAGAAGAATTGGTTTGGAAAGTTCCAGGCAAGACATTTGAGTCAGAAGCTTCTCATGTGACAATGTGTCAAAGGCTTTTGAGAGTAACAGAAAATAGAAAAGAGAAACCTTTCTTGGTCTGTTACTAATGGTGCTGGAAAACCTGAGGAGAGCTGTAGTGGTGCTATGGCCTGGTCAGAAACCATGTTGTGTTGGGATTTGGAGATCATTTTGCAAGAAATACTAAAGGAGTTGCTTATGAATATAGACTTTTCCAGAATCTTAGAAAGGGGGACAAGATGGCAATTGGCCTAAACTTCGAGATTTTACAGGAGTTACCTCCTTTGTGGAAGGGAATTATAAAGAATGCTTTCACTGGGCAGGGACATGGGACTCTTGAATAGATCTGTTAATGGGAATTGAGACGGGTGTGCTATAGAGTCTTCATCAAGCTACAGGTAATCAGCAGGGAGATGATCAGCAGAAGGAGGACAAGGTTTAAGTTTCTTTAGCAACTGTTCAACATGTGATGTGAATACAGGTTGGAGACTGAAGGCATGGATGTCTGGACTAGTAGAGTTTTGAGGTAGATTAAATGGCTGGGAAGAGCTGGAGGTAAAGAGAGGCTATGATGTTGATAAGACAGTTACGTTTATGACACAAACCGAGGAGAGTGGCACAGACTTGCCAAGTTTAATGGCAGGATCTTACACCCTACAACATGTTAGTAGCTCTTTAGGAAGTGACAACGTTTCACAAGGTCAAGTACACGGGGACATTCACTACAGGTTGTACAAGGAGAAAACCCATACACTTCAGCACTAGTGTCTCCAGAACCACAGGGACACCTTCTGGATAATGTCAGAAATTCAGAGGTAACAGTGTCTGCAGTGACATCTTTACAAAGGGGTGCATGATGCAGGAATATGTCGCAGCTTCCTCAGGAAATATGTAAAACATTGGCTGCTCAACAGCAAATGAGCCGTGACATTGCATTGCCATAGTCAGCTGGAAATGGTTAGACTCTTGCAAGCTGTATGTGATGATTTCCAGCAACTCATGGAAATGGTAGAGAGTCAGGATAATGCCATGATCACACTGATCCATAGTGCATTCATGTCCGTCTCCCTTCATTATAAAGAAGTCAACAATTACATGTCTATATATAAAGTTCAGTCAAGAACAGCTGAGATTACGCTTCTCAAAAGTCTATGAAATAGCACCTCTAGAAAAAAATGAATTATGCATTAAGTATTTACAAGAAATTCTTCCAAAATGTGCTGGGAGATCCATTCTTTTTTATGCATTAGAAGAAGTGCAATACTTATTTCAGTCACACATTTATTAATTTTGTAATCAAGCATAATTAATGTTTTTTTTTTTCATCCAAATACCTAGAAAAGTTTAGTGTTTTTGCTCATTTGATAGGCAACCCCAAACTGTGGTAGGAATGCTTACTGAAGACCAAGGTAATCAGGATTATTGGGTATAAGAGGCAAATGTTACACCTTCCATGTTTGCTGATATTTCAGACATGATCACTAATTTGCAGCTAGTCTTCATACATGCTTCACATATGTCACTGTGAAAGGACATCTCCAGTAGGATACATGACTAGTAATCCACCAAAAAACAACTTGTCAGGAAAGTGATTTTCTGTGCTTTGGATTTTGTGCCATCATGTGATTTCCTATGCTTTGGAAATGTTGGTGCTGCCACTTCCCGACCAGTTGTTTTTTGGTGGAATTCTTCACATATGTGTAATCTCTTACTATCATACAATAAAGTATGTACCTCCAAATGAAGAATCATTGTTGTACGACATTATTTGCCATTTGATGTTTATCCAGTGATATCAAATTTCACGTTATCAAACGTATTTATCAGATTTGCTGCTCTCCAGTTTGTCATCCCTCTGCTTTTCTGGACATTTCTACCACTGGTTTTAAAATGTGACCCAATATGGTTTTCATGGAGTGAATCTCTCCTCCCCAGGGGGCATAGCCTTCTGAAGCCTTGTCTAATTTGACTAGCAGGTGCAAGATATTCAGACATAAGGCAGCACATCATATACAGGTTGCTAATAATAAGTCCTGTTGCTTCTTTTCTTTTCCTCCTAAGCTGATAACATTCACTAGGCCTGCGTTGTGACATATGAGATGTTGGACACACACTGCTTCCACAAGCTGGTAACATTCAGTAGGCCTGCATTGTGACATATGAGATGTTGGACACGCACTGATTCCACAAGCTGGTAACATTCACTAGGCCTGCGTTGTGACATATGAGATGTTGGATACACACTGCTTCCACAAGCTGGTAACATTCACTAGGCCTGCATTGTGACATATGAGATGTTGGACACGGACTGCTTCTACAAGCTGGTAACATTCACTAGGCCTGCGTTGTAACATATGAGATGTTGGACGCACACTGCTTCCACAAGCTGGTAACATTCACTAGGCCTGCATTGTGACATATGAGATGTTGGTCACGCACTGCTTCCACAAGCTGGTAACATTCAGTAGGCCTGCGTTGTGACATATGAGATGTTGGACATATACTGCTTCCACAAGCTGGTAACATTCACTAGGCCTGCATTGTGACATATGAGATGTTGGACACGCACTTCTTCCACAAGCTGGTAACATTCAGTAGGCCTGCGTTGTGACATATGAGATGTTGGACACACACTGCTTCCACAAGCTGGTAACATTCACTAGGCCTGCATTGTGACATATGAGATGTTGGACACACACTGCTTCCACAAGCGGTAATATTCACTAAGCCTGCGTTGTGACATATGAAATGAACACGCACTGCTTCCACAAGCTGGTAACATTCACTAGGCCTGCGTTGTGACATATGAGATGTTGGACACGCAATGCTTCCACAAGCTGGTAACATTCACTAGGCCTGCGTTGTGACATATGAGATGTTGGACACACACTGCTTCCACACTGTAGATCCCTTTCATTCAAAGGTAATAGTTGCTGTGGAATCTGCTGCTCAGTGTAGGCTTCACATTCCTGCACCCTAATAGGAAGACTTGCCTTTCAATACTCACCCCTTATTGCCCTTACTAACCTGGCTTCCTTAAAGACATGAATCACCAGTATAACAAGATATTGACCTGCTTCTGTGCTATAAGGAGAGCTCACTCATATGCAGATGTGCAGGACAGAAACCAGAGCAGTCCAAAATGCATCCATAAAACATCTGCTTCCTGTAATAAGCTGTTTTCACAGTCCATATACATGTCAGAATGTATGACAGGCCTGAGAAAAAAAACAAATGAAGTTATTCTATCCATCCATCCACAACCCTTTTCCCATTTTTGCACATGGGGTTAGGGTGTCACTTCAACAGTGATAATCATCTAGAGCCAAGGTTTACACCACTGGGTGGATAGCCCTGCTACAGTAGTTAATCTACACCACACCCTCACACCTATGACCAATTTAGAGTGTCCAGTCCACCTACTGCTTGTCTTTGGAACATGCAGCACCAGGAGGAAACCTCTTGAGCAGAGGGAGGACATGCAGACTCCACACAGAAGGCACCCCAGCCAAGAATCAAACCAGAGAACCTCTTGCTATGAGGCAACAATGCTATCCACTGCACCACTCTGCTGCCTACATCATTTTAAGGAAATGTGGACTACATCATTATTCAACCACAAAATGCTATGGGACAAAAATAGTGTGTTTAAAAATACACTGGAATGCATTTCTGGCAGAAATATCACCTGTAAAAATATTTGTGCAGTCCTTCCAGCCAGTGAAACAGTAACAGCACACTAATGAACTGCTGCATGCTTCAGATAATCAGGAAAATGTCACCAGTATAGTATGCAGCATATTTTACTGATGCCTGATGAATAAACACAATAGTCAAGTTATGTCCCAAGGGGAAAGGCATAACAACATTTCTAAGATGGAAGTCTGTTATTAAAGAACTGCTAACTATTACGATAACATTTGGAATTAAAGACTGTATGTATAAGGTAAATTATATTTAATTTTGGATTGTACAGACCATTTTAATTTTTTTTTATTTTCTGATGCAAAATATGAATTATTGCTTATTTATTTTATTACAGATGGCAACGATTTCTGATTGTTAAAGTTGCCGAGCTTTATTCAGTACTATTAGCTCCATTTCATTCCACTTAATAAAAAAATAAAGATAAATTGAATGTTCCACTTGCCTGTTCTAGAATGAATGACCTACTTTCCCATGTAGCACATAAATAGCTCTGGTCTTATTAAAGGATACGTTTAATGATTGCCCTGGGTATATCTTGCCTGGTAAAGAATCATCATGTCAAACGTTTCCTGACCCCCAAATAATGGTAAATTCACCAACCCACATTTACATTTTGTCAGATGGTATTAACACTTGACGTTAGATCAATTTTACTCCACAGATGCGGTTATTGGTGGTCATTGTTCTATCATCTATTTAATCAGTGAACTCCAGGTGACAATGCTATGCTAGGCAAAATGAGACAGTACTGTACCCCCATTATGATTAAATCTTGTAATTTAAACACTGAACAAAAATAAAGGAACATATGAGGGATCTCTGCTGGTTGGATATATTGATTTTTAGTGATGCATAGTGCACCAATAAGTTAGGCAGAGATGTAATTTTCTTTCAGGGTTCAACTAGAAAGATTTTTGATTACCTACTTTCAAGTAAAAATTGCTTTTTTTCTGTAATGGTAAATGGCAGTGCACCATGCTAAAGTTCAAATCTAAAAAATGGTATTAAACTTGCTTCCAGCATTTCATATAACTTATTTTCATCCAAGCACAGTTTGGCTTTATATCACAAAGAAACATTGATAGTTGTCCAGATAAAAGGCATATGTATTAAAGTGATGTGTTATTGGCAATCTGAAGTACTTCAGATTGTTAAATCTAATCATTTACTTAGACTGCATTTAGTTTATGCTTTTTCTGAAGGCCCTCAAGAAAATATAACAATCGCCAACAGATTAAACTGCTAACCCCACAAAGAACAAAGTAAGAGCAAATGCATTTCTGAAAATGCATATATGTATTAAGCTAGTTACGACCATGTTTCTAATCGGTAATAGTGTAGCATATCATCCCAGTTTGTTTGCAAAACTCTATAAAGATGTGACTACACGTGGAAAAATATTAAAAAGCTCAAAATCATCTCTCTTTATCTTAAGAAGGAAATAAAAGCGAGATAGAATTCACTGATGTTGCATGATGGCCTAACTGTGAACCATATTGTTTGAAATGATATTTCATTAGAGCTGTGTGGCCCATTACACTACTGAAAAAACTATATTAATTATGAAAACAGATTTCTCTCTACATCAGTAAACACCCATTTTGGATGAGGAAGTAAATATGAGGCAAACTATACAAACAGAGGCACAAGAATCTTAAAAGGGTAGTTTTACAGGTGTGTTACAGTGCTGTTATGAATGACAAATACAAAACATGCAGCTGTAGTAATGCAGTAATTATTACTGACGCTAGAGAACAGTAAGACAAGCAGAAGAAGCAGGTTACCCTGCGGACACTAACATGCACTTCTCAGCCCATATAAAAGGAGCACTGCCTGCATGTTGGACCTCACACGCTGTTTCACATCCGCCTCCCAATCTGATGTCATATGATATCAGGCACTAACCCCATCCTAATGTTTTCTTTTACTGCCACAAATGTGTCATTTAGTCTCTATGATGCTTTTCTTATCCCGTGATGCATATATATTAGGCACAGTGGCTAGCGTTGTTGTCTCACAGCTAAAGGATTCCCAGTTCAATACTCAGCTGGGGTGGCTTCTGTGCAGAGACTGATTTCCTCCCTGTGTTAGCGTGGATTTCCTCCGGGTGCTCCAATTTCCTCCCTCATTCAAAGACATGTAGTATGTAAACGGAACTCTAAACTGGCCTTAGGTGTGAGTGTGCAAGTGAGTGTGTGGTGTGGAAGAACAACCACAGCAGGGCTAGCCATCTGGCAGTGTAAACCTTGGGTGTTGATTGTCACTCTTGAAGTGGCACCTTGACCCCATATGCAGAAATGGAAAAAAGGGGTTCTGGATGGATATATAACACACACACACATATATATATATATATATATATATATATATATATATAAAGAGAGAGGGATATATATACATATATATATATATATATATATATATATATATATATATATATATATATATAAAGAGAGCGGGATATATATATATATATATATATATATATAGAGAGAGAGAGAGAGAGAGTGATATATATACACACATATATATATATATATATATATATATATATATATATATATATATAGAGAGAGAGAGAGAGAGGGAGAGAGATGGGACCTGTTGGTTTAGTCAACAGGAAGTTTGGCTGACATCTGTTTAATAGACCACCTTTGGTGAAATGCACAGATAATCAACAGGTGTTGGAGATCGACAATCTCTGGATAAGGGAATATTCCCTTTCCCTGGGGATTTTGTGATCTTGGAGTTAGTATATATATATATATATATATATATATATATATATATATATATAATTAGCAGCAAGTCTTCCCCATATGAAGGGGGTGTTGTTTAGTTTTTTTTTAAGTAATTTTTGCACTTGCTGAGAAGCAATCTTGTGCATGCTGTGATGATAGGAGGTACTGCCAGCCATGCCAGGGACACTTAGGGCAGTAAATGTAAGAAGCACAGCTAGTCATGGCTTAGTGGTAGGTCATCCAGACTAGTGTTACCAAGGTCCTGGGTTCAAGACTGGCTAGCTGAAATTTTATAAATAATTGTATGTCATTAGTATATTAACCTGATCTGTACAGATCCTTGTGTTGAAAATCTGTGCTGTACAGATCCTTGTCCTATTTGTTTGTTCTGATTTCCTGCCATGGAGTGTAGCATATTTAGTTTCCCACTCTCCCTCCCTATTGGTATCTTGTTCTTATACTTGGTGGCTTTGCAGTTGCCCCCCCCCCTACTATAAATGTGATCTGGGACACTCCTCCCAGTCTAGTGTCATTAGCTCATTCTGCTTAATACAGAGAGAATATTTGAGAAGGCCAACCCACTTAGTTTCTTAACCTTGAATTATCTCTGGTCCTCCTGTCTCCCTTTCTACTTTATTAAAAAAAATCTACCATTGATAGAATCTCCTTGTGTTCTGACTGTGTATGCTTCTCAAACAATCTAGAAATATAGACCTGATAAGTATATTTTTTGGCACTTTTTAACTGTTCAGAGTTGAAAAAAACAATAATTGAATTCAGTTCAGAATACCATTTGAATAAATTGCATTCATTTAAACTGCATTTGCTTTAGTATTGCAACAACTCAAGTGTTTTAGCTTGCACTGCATTTGAATTGTTTTTAGTGCTGTTTTAGCTGCTTTTCTGTAAAAAAAAAAGTTCTAAGCTCGTTTCCTGCCTTTCCTGTAACTACTCTAGTCCAGATACAAATTTGCTGTATCTAGGACTGTTTTAAGCTTCTGAGCCCCCCCCCAAGCCTTTCTGTGTTGGAGGGAAGCCTACTAGCTTATCAGTGGAAGTGGTAAGCACTAAGTAGCCTATCTACCACAAGGATAGTGGTTTCTGGCCAAGAAATTGTAGTTTATTGGCCGTTTGGGCAGTTTTTCCATCTCTTTCAACTTTCTGGTTTAAAAGCCCACGTTTGTGCTTGTTTACCACCTTTCCTGTAACCATACCTCTCAACCTGCAAACATCAAAAATCTGGACAAGGCCCATGAAAAATAGGTACAAATCTGTACCCTGATTAACATCTAATTTACATACATAATTACATAACCCTACCCACGCCAGTGGAATTGTGGGATACCAACTGTCAAACGCAAACTGAAGAACAGACAACCAAAATATGACACGAGAGTCCCCCTGCAGCCATTCCAATGTCCTATTACCTGGCGATTTCACCCCATTTACCATAAACACTAATGTGTGCATACTGTTTTACCTCTACAATGATTATTTGGATTTTATTTTTACATTTTTCAGCACAACAATGCACAAACTAACAGACATCTGCCAAACAAAGCAATACTGTCTCACAGTGAAAATAGACTGGGCATTAAAACTTCTCTGCCCTTGAAACTCACATTCATTGAAATAGCATTGAAACCCACACACCACATCCAAAAAAAATGCATCTGGCCAGTGGTGGATAAAGATTACCTTTGGGCTGTTTTCAAATCATTGGCCCCTTGCACTCAAAACAAGAAACATACATGTGTTCTTTTCTTTGATACACCTTCCTGACTTTATTAAATTATATTCCTTGTATAATACAGCAGACTTGTCAGACAGAGCGCATTTTAAATTTACTGTTTGAACATTTTTCCAGTAGACTGTACTGTAGGCAATGAAACAAAACGCATAAAACAAAAATGACAAAACTGCCCAATTCAGAACATTTCCATCATAAAAGTCTACTTCCACATCCACACTATGAATAGAATGAGAGTAGTGTAAGCCATAGGCATCTTGCACAGCTTCTCGCACTTATTTTCAACTTCAGTTTATTTTTTTGAGGGGGGTAAAAGGTCAAAAACCAGGGACACATTTTAAACATTGCTTGTATAATTTTGGAAAGTTGCTAGAATAAAATGTACCACCATGCATGTCATTGACAAATATTGAACCCAGGTCCCTACGTACTAGGGGCAGAGCAACATAACACTATGCCAAATCAGCAGTTTACTGAAAAAAAGGAAGACTGAAACTTAATGACTATCATTTAATTTCTAGAGGGTTGGGAGGGTGGCCTAATGGTTAAGGTGTTTGCCTTACAAGCACAATGTGCAAGGTTTGAGTCTTACAGGGGATAATTGGCTAGGCTGAAAATGGCTCACAAGGGCAGTTAGCTTAGTACTAATCTATAAACCTATGAACCTATAGTGAATTCAGTTCTCATTTCTCACCATAGCTCTCAACCTCTTAGCACAAAAAACTTGAACAAACAATGCCAATAATGGGGAAATACAAATTCAGTTCTCACTTCTCACCATAGCTCTCAACTCTTAGAACAAAAAACCTGGACAAAGCTCACAAGTGGTGGTGGCTAAGGACTTACCAGGGACACATTTTAAGCATTGCTTGTATAATTATGGCAAGTTGCTAGAATAAAATGTTGTGTTATCACCATGCATTTCACTGGCAAGCCTTGAACCCAGGACCTTATGCACTACAGTCAAAGCAACATACCACTATGCCAAATCAGCAGTTCCCTAAAAAAATAGGAAGACTGAAATTTAATGGCTATCATTTAGTGAATTCAGTTCTCACTTCTCACCATAGCTCTCAACCTCTTAGCACAAAAAGCCTGGACAAAGCCAATAATGAGGGAACATAAATTCAGTTCTCACTTCTTCTCACTCACCAAAGCTCTCAACTCTTAGCACAAACAACTTGGGCAAACAACAAAGCCAAAACTGGGGAATACAAACTTCTGTTCACTTCTCACCATAGCTCTCAACTCTTAGCACAACTGGCCAAAGCTCAGAAATGGTGGTGGCTAAGGACTTTAGGCTCTTTTTACCCTACACCAAAGGTACAGGGTTTGAGCCTGAATACCTTTAGCCACCAGGTGTATTACATGGGGGCATTTACACACACACACACACACACACACACACACACACACACACACACACACACACACAGCTTACCTGAGTCCCCAATGCTGAGCTGATGTTAAGATTTCCCTGCTGATAAACGAAGCGAGTTAAGTCCCAAATGCCATTTCTGACAAAATGAACAGCTGCTTTCCCGGCTGTGGTTGTTACCTCCACATGCTGATTCCTTTAAGCTGACGAGTGCTGTTATTCAAGCTGCTTTACTGGCTGTTAACTCCATATGCAGATTCCCTTAAGCCAACGAGTCAGTGTCGCAAATGCCATATTTCCCGGCTATTACTGAGTGCTGTAAAGCTTTCCCAGCTGTTAACTCCACAACTAGCCAATTTCCTGCTCACTCGCATTTGCAGATTTGCAGCTAGAAGCTCAACTCTGACTGGCTGATAGCCCTGACGAAGCTGAGGTCATCTCGCATGTCAATGACATCAGCTCTGACAGCACGAAATTCGAAAAAATGGGAAAAAACATAAGAAAAATTTCAGAATTAAAAGAGTGCCACTCGGGAATTGTGGCACCCCTTCATTTGTACCCCAAAACTCATTAAAAACTGAGTAAATCAGTATGGTTGCAAACCACACACCCACCTTCACGGAGGCTCTCAAAAAAATTTACCCAAACAGCAGAGGCCTCCAAGACAGAAACACACTCCACCACCACAAAACAACCCTAATCATGAGACACATAACTCTCCTAAACAGTGTGCCACTCAACCAAAGCCCTAAGGCAAAACAGCATGCCCAACACACTAGTCATAGGTGACTCAATAGTGAGGCACACTGATGTCCCACTCACTATGTTGAATAAGGAGAAAGTAACAGTCAACTGCCTGTCAGGTGCCAGGATCTGCCACATAATGCACACACTCAACTCCCTCAACAACAGGTACAAATATGACTCTGTCATTGTACATGTGGGTGTGAATGACCTGAGATGTACCTTCCTGGACTACATGAAAAGAGACTCAGAGGAGCTCTCAGATAATGTAGCCAGGGTGGATATGAACCTAGCCCTGAGCAGCATCCTACCATCACCCAGAATGATACCACAGTAGAAGCAGAAAATGATTGATTTCAACAATTGGCTAAGTTTCTGGTGTCAATCCAAGGGGATCCAGTATCTGCCTGCCTGTGATGACATGATTGACAGGCCTCAATGCTTTGCCAGACATGTCCTGTATATGTCACCCCTGGGCTTCCTGATACTGGCCAAGGCTCTTGCCACCCCTATAGTGCCTTTTTTAGGCTGTGTTCCAAAGACCAAATTACCACGATAACAGCTACAAACAAATGCAATCTGATGGTCATGCTGCTCGATGCTAGAAGTCTAAATCTCAAAATGCACTCACTCAAAGCACTCTTTAAAATGGAGAACATCAACATTTGTGCTGTAACAGAGACCTGGTTCAAAGCAGCAGAACGCACCCCCGCACTACCAGGCTATAACCCATTCCACACTTTTCAGTCCCAGAACTTGAACAAAAGCTCTAAAAGCAGTGGTGTTTCCATATTCATAAATGATGCACACACCTCCAGACTGGTAGTCTAACATAACGTATCCGAGATACTTCAGGTGCAGCTAACATTGGGTAAGATAGCGATTTAGGTCGTAGCCTGCTATAGGTCCCCAACCATGTCCCAAGACTCACACACCATGTTCCTAAGCACCCTGGAGAATATTAGGGTCCAACCTAACACTCTCATACTGAGCGACTTCAAATACCCTCCATTAACTGTGAAAACTACTTGTGTACCAATACACTTGCTCAATGTTTCCTGGAATTCATGAATTCCAATGCCCTGCACCAGCTCATTCTTACCCCCACTAGAGGTAGCAACATCCTTGACCTGGTCATTACTAACATGGGCAACCATTGCTCTACACCAATACTCAACTCCTCCCTTCTTAGATCTGACCACAAACTAATTACCTTGGAAATCCACAACCCTCCCACCCCCACCCCCCTGCAAAAGTAACCACCATGAAAATTTTCTCCAAATATAACTGTGAGCTCCTAAAACCAGAGGTGACTGACTTCATGGCACCCGTGCAAATGGAGAATAGTTGCATGACCGCTGAATCATGCACCAATGCACTGTACGAACACGTACACAAATGCATGGATCTAGCCATACCCAATAGAAACAAGACACTCTCCTCCAAAAAAAGAGGCCAATCTGGTGGTCCCCTGCTATAAACAAACTTTACAACAGAAGGAAGAAACTGATGTGGAATAAGATAAAGTCCCAAGACTATAAAAACTCCCTTATCAGACTCAAAAAAAAGTTGAGATCCCTCATCAAATCCACTAAAGCTAGCTATGAAAACATAATTGCAGCAGATAGTAAAGACAAGCACAATGCCTTCTATAGTTATGTAAAGAATCTCCATGGCAATACCCATATTTGCTCTGAGCTACTGCACAATGGTACCTCCTATACCGAGCCAACAGATATTGCCAATATACTGGCTGACAGATTCAGTGCCAACTTTACCCCTCTCTCCCCCTAAGGGACCAGTCACAATACCAGTAGATTGCCAGGCACCCAGTATTACTGCTGCACAGGTTAAAACAGCACTGTCCAAGGCCCGAATACATCTTCTATGGGACCTAACAATAATCCTAGCTGTGTTCTAAATGAACTACAGAGTGAACTGGCACAACACCTGTGTGCCCTGTTCAATCACAGCCTCACCTTAGGCTTTGTCCCTACCGAATGGCACACCACTACAGTCATCCCTCTCTACAAAGGAGGAATGACTACAGACCCTGGGAACTATCGCACCATTTGCCTGACGAGTTGATATCAAAGCTATGTAACACATCATTGTGGACCTAATAAACAAGGATATAGGGACTCTCCAAACTCTTGATCTTACACAGTTTGGTTTTGTGAAGGGTAGATCATGCCTGCTCAACCTGGTCAACATCTTTGAGTCAGTCACCAGAGCTGTAGATGAAGGCAAGGTGGGTCATACAGCCTACCTTGATCTGGTCAAGGCCTTTGATACCATTCCCCATTCAGGAATAGAAAAACTCACTAAGCTAGGCATCAACTCCTATATCACTAGGTGGGTTGCAAACTGATAGAACCCACAGTCTGAAAGTAGCTGACTCCAAGTCAGACTGCCGACTGGTCATGAGTGGAGTCCCACATGGTTCAGTCCTGGGTCCTCTCCTGTTTGGTATCTACTTCTCTGAAGTCCAGGCCAACACAAAGGGACTCTGGCTGACAATGTTTGCAGAGGATTGCAAGTTGAGAGCTATTATTAGTTCCCCAAGTGATGTTGACAACCTGCTGAAAGGCCTCACTGAGACCAATGACTGGGGTCAGAACCATGGCCTTAAGCTCAATGCCAAACAATGTGTCATCATCCCCTTTGGGAAATACTCAGTTCCCATGAATTACCACATTGATGGTAGTCCACTGAACACAGAAGGCATTATAAGAGATCTGGAACACAGGTTGACATCAACCTGTCTTTTGACCACCACATTGCCACTTTGGTCAGAAAGTCCTTCTATGTGGCACATCTCATTACTAAGGGTTTTGCATCCAGGAAGAAAGAGGTCATTGTCTCCCTCTACTCTTCGCTCATTAGGCCAATCATTGAGTACAATGCCCCATTTGGCATGTACCTCACTAGACACCTGCAACTACTGTAGGCCGCAAAAGTACCTCACAAAGATGATCCTAGGCCTTAAACTCTTGTCCTGTATGGACAAAAAAAACCTCCAACTATTCTCTGTTTCATATCACCTACTTAGAGGTGATCTCTGCTTGACTTACAAAGCCATGTCTGACCCAGCTCTGTTTGAAATGCTACATCTAAAGAAATCCCAATCCCTCCGCACCACATGCTCCAAAGACCTCAACCTTATTACCACAATCAACAGAACATGCTGGAGGGATAGGCTCATAACCCAGATACTACCCATGCTATGGAATAAACTTCCCATACATGTCAAACAGAGCACCTCACTAGCCCTCTTCAAGAGAAATCTTGATGAATGGATGGGAAATAGAAAATTCACCCTGGCGATCACTCCAGTGGCTCTACTCGACACAGGCACTGGGAACTAATGTCAGGTGGCAAGATGCTAGGGTAATTCTATGGGCTAGACTTGTAAAGGCTCCAGGGCCATTAGCCTAGTACACACCTATAAACCTATGAACCTATGTATTTGTGAGCTCTGCTTGTATTAATTGTGTTAAAATGTATCAAACGTGCACCCTACTGAAATGAAGAGAAATGTGCATGTATTATGGTAACTGAATTAAATGTATATGTTTTAATAAAGGACACTGGCACAGCAATGGTTAACCAGCTGACTTATTTTAAGGAAAATAAGAGAAATGTAAATGAGCTCTTAAATCATTAAATGGTACCCCACAGTGCTGAGTAGGCCCAGAGCCGGTAAGTCTGAGAGTAGCCATTATCTGTTAGCTTTGACAAAGAAGGAGGCAAGTGTTACAAATGTTTCTGGCTCCAGTCATTCCCATAAACCTCTAAATGTGTATTTTAGCAGTCTGCTAAAATCCTGTCTCAAACTTCAAAAGGAAATATTGTGGGAACCTAGAGTCAGGTGACCAGATAAGGTCATTCTGCAAGTCATCGTGGATATTATATTTTACAGGGAATAATCTCAGAATATAGAGCATTTTGTCTGCGGTCTGGCTAGAAAGTGTGCTCACATATTTCATCTTGCTTTGCCCAAATAAGTAACTTAACTCATTACACCCGAGTGCTCCTCCATGCGACTTCTGCAGTTAACTCCTACTGCTCCTCTAGGCATCAAATACTGGTTGTTCATATTTGCATTAATAATTCCAAAACCATGTTACGTACAAGTTACCAGGATATTTTGTCTTGAAGCATATGTGATGGCAAACACAACTGTATTGCTATTTGACCGCTCTCAATTAGTATTTTCTCGAACTGTAAGGTGCTAACTTCATTTTTTAAAGGCTTAAGCCACGACCACTGGGAGTTAAAGGCACACACTCAAAAGAGCTGTACCGGAGGGAATGAGTTAATTAGGGAACAGTAAAATTCTCTTAGATTCAGTCAGGAATATAGGGAAGCTTAGTTTAGATAATGTTTTTCTTTATTTGTCTGGGTCTGTCCTTCAATGTTCTTTTCAATATTTTTTGTGATTTTACTGTAAATATATTTCAATATTTTCATGTTTTTTATTATTTATTATTAATTATATTTAAAACTTTTATCATGGCTGGTTCTTGTAGAGAGTATCTAACCTTTGAGAGTACTTATATGTATTTAGTGACATTGTGTGGGCCACTCCAGAAGGCCTATCCACCTTGTTGAACTACTATAATTTATATTAATATTAATATTACACATTATAATTGGAAACCCTTTATTAAGGGCCTTAGAGTAGCTGATTGCGACATGTCTGGTGGCAGTGAATCTATGTTATAGTCTGGGCAGAAGGGGGGCATAGCTAATAGACCTGTGTCAGCCTTTTCCAGCTGTGTGTGTGTGTGTGTGTGTGTGTGTGTGTGTGTGTGTGTGTGTGTGTGTGTGTGTGTGTGTGTGTGTGTGTGTGCAAATCAAATCTCTCAAAGTCTGTGTGTCAGCTACTTGGGGCAGGGGCATGAAGCATTGGGCTTACAGAGAGGGTGCTGGAGGACTCGGCTTGGAGACTCGGCTAAGGACCTAACCCTACAACTGTACCAATGGGAGTCTTACTGTAGATCTGGTGGGAGACAGATATACAGACATCCAGACCCTGGGCTGAGTGTGTCCTTTTTGTGCTCTTAAGGGAAATTGTACTTGATGAAGAGAGGTCTGCATCTGGAAATACTGGGTGTATCCATTTGTATTCCAAGTGCATGTCCCTCTCCAGTGTCAGTGGTGAGTATTGAGGCTCCTTGATTACTGGCCCAGTGTGGGGACAACACATATTGATGCCTATCACATATTGGCAGCAGTGCTGGGCATCACTCATGCAGACAAGGAAGTCGACATTTCCATTTTCAGTTGGAGTGGTTTACCTTCAGGATGTCGACATTCATATTAGTTGACCAACTGAAGGTACATCATACAAATACGTGTGTGTGTGTGTGTGTGTGTGTGTGTGTGTGTGTGTGTGTGTGTGTGTGTGTGTGTGTGTGTGTGTGTGTGTGTGTGTGCGTATATATTTATATTTTACTATGAAAATGTTGAAGCTCAAAAACTTGAATAACAAAATACTGAGACCATAATTTCTAAAGACCAAAATGGTGAAGTCCCCAATATCAAAAAAATCTTGAATTTCAAATCTCCCTACCAGTTGATAACCACAAACAAGTGCTAACATGGGTCCTGCAGGGTAGAAAGGTCTAGAGTTCAGTGTTGTGGGCTTCAGTGTGTTTAATGGTCTCATGTTCCTTGGGCTTAGAGTATGCATTGAGGACCTGTTCCCTAGAGATAATTGAAGGAGTTTTGGTTGAGGGTATTTCCTGAAGAATAAATTGTGGAGTGGGGGTAAAACTGGAACTAAAGGTACTGGTCAGTACAGGTGGCTCCATTCACAATTACTTCAGCAGTTTGTTGAGTGTTGTTTTTGAGGTTGTGGAACATACATAGAAAGTCTTTCGGTTGTTTCTTTTTTTTTGTCAGGGAGGCTATTTTTAGTTCAAATCTAACTTTAGCAGACTTAATTATCCCCCTGAGTTGCTTGTTTATATTGACAAGATATTTATTACATTGCTGGGCAAAACTTTCCTTATTTTGGCCATGATTTTCTTTCTTTGTGTTGTACAATCTATTGATGCTGGTATTCCAGCAAGATGGCTTGTTTTCTAAGGTTGTGCTGTGCTTATTTTAGGTAGGTTCAGCTGGTTTTATACAGCTATTTATATGATTGTACATGGTTATTCAGAAACTTCTGCATAGGTAACAGTGTTCTCATGGATTGGGGGGCTTGGAGTTTTACTAGGGTGTCGCTTAGTAGTAGGAAGTTAGCCTCAGAATAACTCTTAAAATTACCAGGGATAGCCAGGGTGCCAGGTTTCATTTTTACTTCAAAGGAGACAGCTTTATGATCTGACATGACCAGAGAGGACAGTGCACTATGGGGGGGGGGGGTGCAATATAAGATTCTCCCTTTTTAGTGAGGACCAGGTGAAGGAGATTAATATTCCTAGTGGGAGTATGGACCAGCTGGTCCAGGGTGTTCGTGTTGACAAAGTCCATGCATGTTAAAGGTTACATGTGCTGTACTGGAGGGAGTTTGACAACTCGTTGTTTAAATATTTTGCAAAGCAGACAGACTTTTTAACATTGTGTTGGAATAACATTTTTTAGTTCCCTGAACTTGAATGTGAGGGTTTCCAAGTTCAGAGATGAGAATTGTTTTGTATTAGACATTTTTTAAATGGGTATGCTTACAAATATTACATTTGGGAAAAGACTGTTACCTTGTGCAGTTGTTTCTGTTGTGGACATAAAGATGGCGAAACTGACTGCATTTCTCCTTGATACACTGTGCGATTAAAATGTGTTATTACTTCTCCAGACAAAAGTAAAGCCTATTTGCATTGTATTAATAAAATTCACCACTTTTGAAAGGAAGGGGTTGTGCTTACTGAGCCTGTTATTGTTTTATCATTGCGGTTATCACGTTTGGAAGAACTGTATGATGTGAATGAGAAAACCTTGACAATAGTTGTTCCCTGCTTGTGAAATAATATTAGTAAAATATTTTGACTCCCTGTCTGTGAAACTACTACTAGTTAATAAATACTCCTGTCTATGAAACTACTGCTAGTTAATAAATATTCCTAAACTTCAATATTTAGGGGCTTAATTGATCGAGCCTTTCTTGCATTTTTAGGGCTGCACACACCCGCGGTGGAGGTGCTGAAATAGCATTGTCGCCTCACAGTAAGACGCTGTCTGGTTCGATTCTCAGCTAGAGCATCTTCTGCATGGAGACATGCGTGAATGGGCGTACCTTCGTTAAAGGTTGTGCATCAGGCCTGGCAAGCCGGTACGTAAAAATCAACTGCCAATCATTAGCGGACCAGAGTTCCGCTGTGGCGACCCCTAACCGGGAAAAGCCAAAAGACACAAACAAACAAACATTTCCACTGGTATATTAGCTTCTATGGCTCTGAGCACTGTTTAACTCATTTACTCCAATGGAGCTGAGGAAGTTTGCACTCTAACTTCCAATGGGCATAGCCTAAGCATTTTGACATAATGAAGTTATGGCCTCATATTTAAAATAAATGTTAATATCTCTGGAACCATAGGGGTTATGAAAGAAGTAGAAATGGAAACCTTTCAGCACAAACTATTTTTATAGCGGTAGTATTCTTTAAGTTCTAGGTCTTAAACTGAATTTTACAAGTCACAGTAACTATTACATCTGTAATATTTTGTAAACAACTTACAATATCCCAGCAACCACTCAAGTTATGCATATACTGTCAGCAGCATTTTGTTCATCTAGCTGAGAGCTTTCATATGAAGCTAAGGAGTTCTGTCTGTTACTTGGTTGTTAAGGTATTTAGAAAAATGTGTGAAAATTATATCTATATAAATTAATATCATAAAAACAACAGTTAATATCTATTTACCTGCACTACACAGAGATCAAATATTAATGCAGTTGAGTTTGCTATTGTGTAATCTTTAAGACAAAAGCTTTTAAAACCTTGTACATAGCATGGTTTTGGAATTATTGATGCAAATATAAACAGGCAATATTTGAAGCCTAGAGGCGTCAGTAGGAGTTAACTGCAGATGTACCTGGAGACATCACTCACTTGTGTTTCTATGCCTTCTTCTGTCCTCCTTTATCCCAATCCATGCTTGAAAATGAACTTAAAGTAACTCATTCTGGTAAAGCTAATCGCAGAAATTAACAAATTAAGTATCCCTTTGCTCTTTATCAACATTTGTTTGACAAATACTTTATTCTCTATTATATGGCTGTAATGGGGATATTTAAAGATATTCAATATACCCCATTGTGTAAACATAACAATTGCTTTAATGTAGCCATGTAGCTGTTTTCACCAATCACTGAGAACATTATGAACTCAAATCTTAAACTGTATAACAGTATGGTATGCAGCTGCAGGTCGTACCTTTTTTAATTTAGGTTGGCATAATGTTAGGGTTTTCAGATCTGGTCAGAAAAGATGTTCTTGTAATTGGAAATTCAATTATTAGAGGAACTGATATTTACATTTGCAGAGATGATAATGAATATTGAATAATGTCAGGCCTGCAAGAAGCAAAAACAGAGGATGGGAGACAAGCCTTAGAAGATCTTAATGTAAGGAAGTACAAATCTGTTTTTATTCATGTCGGTACAAATGATCTCATCTGCAAGGACTCTCTGACTGTTATTAGGGAACTTACAGCCCTCTTAGATAGCATAGCTTCTACAGGTATTAGGACATATTATTCATAAATACCATATAGAAAGGAGTCGGGTCACCATGAATGAAAAGATTTTGGGGGTAAATACCTACATGAAAAAAATGTCAGTTTGAAAAAATGGAAATGTATAGAACATCTGAGTCTAATTTTAGGCACGTGTTTTCAGGCAGGATGGCGTGCTTTTGCCAAGATCAGGGAAGAGAGGTTTTTGCAGCAAATATCTTCAATATTTGACAAACTAACAAGGCAGGATTTTTGCCGGGTTAAAAATTTAACAGTTCACAGATAGCAATATTTGATGGTTGTTATTATTGCTAGGAGCATTAATAATAAAGTTTTTTTTATTGGAAAATTTGCTGTGTTCCCACAAAATTGATGTTGTTATTGTTTGTGAAACATGGTTAAAGAACAATGACTGGAAACCAGTTCTGTCAGGGTATAAATGTTTTACTGTAACAGACATTCTATCAAAAATCAGTTGAATGTGTTATGATAGAGATTAAATATAGTTATGAGACATGTGATTATTACATGTTCAATGATAACACCAATGCTATAGACTGTGTAACTGTGACAATAAATACAACCCAGGAACATATAACAATTGTCAGAGTGTATAGACCACCAAAGTCAAGTGCAGATGACCTAAATTAATTCATACATTTCTTGCATGAAACACAGGAAGGAAGAATAATATTAGCTGGAGACTTAAATTTACCAGAAACAGACTGGAATAACATTAATTTACAAACATTAGTAAGGAAATTATTCACAATGTATGTTCAGAAGCAACTGCTTCAGATTTAAAAAAAAAACTACGAGAGAACGTGACATACTAGACATTGTTTATATTCCTAAAGAAATTACTATTACTCCATGTCAAGTTTTACCACCACTGAAGTGCAGTGATTTTGGCATTAAAAAGGTTAATTTTTTTGCTAGATAATTCTGCTAAAATGAAATGTAAACCAATGCACAGAAGATTGGTTACAGCTTACATGGAAGCAGAACAGTCACTATGTAAAATGACTTGGAGTGATGCATTCAGTGGAAAAACTGCAGATGGAATGTGAAGAGTTTTGAAAGAGAAATTGCTTGAGTGAAAAAAAATGTTTACCATTAGAATTTAGGTATACAGTGTATGGGGGATGTATTTCCATAAGAACAAGATACCTGATCAAGGTGAGAGAAAAAATATAAGAAATGAAAAAGAGGTCAAACTATAACTTTGAAAACTGAAATAAACAAGCTGAACAAACAAGCTAAGCATAGTGTGAGACAAGATCACGAAAACTTTAAAGGAAATTTATATAATGATATTGCGTAAAATAGGAAACAATTTTATAGATAGTATGTGGAAGAAATAAAGACAAGACATACAAATTGATAAACTGTGTATAGATTCTAAAATTTATTCTTGGACACAACAGATTGTAGATATAGTTACACAATCTTATGCAAAATAATTAGGCTGCACAAAGGAGGAAATAAGATGACCTACTGACATCCATGTAACCTCAGATACTGAAATCAAGTTAGATTATACAGAAAAAGAACTGTGCTAGCTGGATCCAAATAAAGCAAAGGGAGGAGAAGGAATTAGTAATAATGACCTAAGAATACTTCAACAAGAGCTTACGGTACCATTATATCTATTATTCACTAGGTCATATAAATATGGGGATATTCTTCAAGATTGGAGACATGCACTCAGTAAACCTGTCTTGAAGTGAAAGGGGAGCAGGACAAACCCAGAGTCATATAGACCCTTAAGTTTACTTTCATGTGGTGGAAAAATAATGGAGAAGGTAATATTGGATACATTATTCTCAGAATATGAAACATTGGGACTTTAAACCATATACCAGCACACATATGTTGAAAATAGATTTATTACCACCTGTAACCTGATGTTCTATAGCAATACAATGATTGCTATGAATGAAAATTTGTGCTGTGATGTAATTTATATAGGTTTAACTTCATCATTTGACAGGGTCATACACAAAGTACTAATCAATAAATCAGAACAATTAGGTATTAATGTACTCTCAATAAGATCGATAGCTGCATGGCTTATAAATCATATAGCATTTGGACAAGTGAAATTCTTGGCTACAGTCAAGGTGTCCCACTGGGCTCTGTCCTAGACCCTTACTTGTTTAGGATGTATCTTTCAGACCTGTCTTTTTCATCTGAGGTGTTTTAAAGTCTGTATGCAGATGACTTGAAATTAAGTAAACTGATTACATGTGTTACAGATAGGGCATGTCTGCGCAAAAGAACTTGACTAAATTGATCACCTGGCACAGGAGAATAATATGCTGATGAAATACATCAAAAACTAACCATATGAGATTTGTGATACATAAATTGAAAGCTGAATATTTAATACATGATGATTGAAATAGTAGATTCATTTATGGACCTGGCTATATGGGTAGATCCAACATTGAGTTTTCCTAATCATATCAACCATTTGGTTAATGATAGTTATAGAATTATAGGTTGTATAAAAGATTTATAAAGTCTAGACAATCAGAAATGATGAGGTCATTGTTTGTTAATTACATTAGACCTAAAGTTGAGTATGGAATAACAATATGGAAACCTGACAAGAAAACAAGTATGAGTACGCTGGAAAGAATACAGTGGAAATATAGCAAGGGCATCCATGGATGTGAAAATGTAAGTTATTATGAAAGACTAAAATAACTGAACTCGTGCAGTACCTAATATAGATATTTAAGAGGAGACCTTATTCAGCTATATGGGACATTTAGACAGTACTACCTCTGGGAATGTTTGGCGTTATCAAAAGTAGTAGAGAATCATTAGACAACCTATGTAAAAGATTCTATGGGAATGAGAAGTGTATTAATTATTTCTCTGGAAGAGCAGTTGATGCATGGAACAGACTACCAAATTACATTAAAGCAAGTACTAGTTTAGATATTTTTAAGAATAGCCTGGGTACTTAATATGGGAACAACTGTTCTGGTATATTGACAGGCTAAAAGGGCATTAATGCCCATGCGTGAAATATTTGTATATATGTATGTATGTATGTATGTATGTATGTATCTTGGAGACACAAGGTAAAGGGTTTCATTCTCACCTTTGATGGGAAATTTGCTAGTCTCAAAATGACCTTCAAGGGCAATTAGCCTAGTACTTACTTGTAATTGTTTAGCACAGAGGAGGGTTGGCATAATAATTAAGGTCTTAACCTCATGGATACATGGTTTGATTCTGACTTCTAGTTATTGGCTAGGCTTTTATAGTCAGCAGACTGATAGCTTAGTATTTACTTATGACAAGACTTCATAGTTTCAAAAGCTGTCAGGATACTTCAAAAAGAACAAGATGTCAGATTAATTCAAACATTCACCCTTGTTAAGAAAATAATATCGATTTATTGAAGTCATAGTTCATTGAGAGCAGGTAATTATTTATTCATATTTCATTTATGTTGGTAAATATGGAGTTGATCCCTGCCCCCCCCCCCTCCACAGCATGCGTGCCTCGTAACATAAAGAAAATTCCAAATCAAAGTAGGTAAACCTTTGTGTTTTGGCATTGTACCCCCTTTTACTTGTTCATTCATTTATATACCAGGTGGATTGGCTAATTGCATAAATTATTTTCAGCCATGGCATGGACGTTGCCACAAATCATTGTAAGATTATTTGTGGAAGAATTATAGAGTAACAGGATATGTGGATTAACAAAGATGATATGAAGTGGTATATATAGTAATGAACCCACATACTTTTGGTTATATACAGTGACTGCTAAGTAGTTGCAAAACAGATCATGAGAGTCATAAAGCTAATTTGTAACAGCTAGCAGTTGGCACAGCTGTGTAAGGCAATGAGCTGTAGTTCCTGAGGTGCAGAGTTTGATTTTCTCAGTGCACATTTGCCTGTTGTGTGACCTTGAGCAATTCATTTGACTAGACAGTGCTTGTTGGCAACTGGAAATTTGGGCTAGGCTCCTCGGTGATCCCTGGACTGCAAGCCTAGTAAGAACATATTAAATTATAACATATAAGGCTGGTATTCAGTATTCCCATCCCATAGTCCTATACAATTTAGGAATGCACTATACACATGCAAACCAAACACAATACGGTACCTGCATAGCACTATAAGCTGTAATTTAAAGCAGCTATACAAATAGTGTGCTGCAGAAAATGTGATGAACATGACCCAAAATGTAAAGTCTGTTGAGCATGGTAGAAAACCTAAGCCATAAACAGTCTTCCTGGTTTTAGTATGATGAGTTTAGTCCCAAGTGCGGACAAGAATGCACAATAATTAAGACTGAACGTTGACTTGCAGTGGCAGAAAACAAGTGTGAGCTAACAGAAAACATTGGTTAACACAAAATTAAAATGTTAAGGGTCACAATCTAAGACAGGTAATTTGACTGTCTTACTCACTTAGCTTCTGTAGGCTATCATTTTATCTATCTAATGATCTATCTATCTCTCTATCTATCTATCTATCTATCTAGCTATCTATCCATTTGCCCACAGATTTTAATCTTCTACCCGTCTCATCCTTGCCTTTGTATTGTTTTTTTATGCCTCTAGTACACAGCCTGTGACTGTTCTACCAAAGCCATTTCTCTTTGTGATTTAATATTAGTCCTATTTAAATTCTATCAGCTACTGTCTCTCACTTTGTTTCCTGCTTCACCTAGGGCCCTGCAGTCTGTCACTCTTCCCCTGCAAGATGCACAGTTGTTAATCCTCTCATCAACAAAGCCCCGTTTCCTAAGACATCCAGTCATTTTATATAAATGGCAACTTTCACTTGCCTGTTACCATTACAAAAATTCAAAATGGAACCCATTACAGTACACAGATTCAACATTGATATTTTCTACCTATTCAGTATCCTGCTAGGACACAGCATTTCATCAATATGCTATCTAACTGCTGTGTGCCTTTTTTTCTTAAATGTCCTATCTTGCTCCTGGCAAACCAAAATCTCCAAAATGCTAAGTAACGTCTACTCCTTTCACCATTCCAATGGCTACATTTCAGCTATATCATCACTTCCTAGGCTCTCTCTGACTTTATACTCATGGTATATTAACAGTTGGCACTGTAGATAGTTAACAGTTTGTATCTTTCCAGTGTGCCTTCACGAAGCCTTCCAATAAGCCCAAAATGCATCCTGCATAATAAGCCCTTGGCATGGAGAGTTACTGCTGACCTTCAACTTTTTCCAGCCTGGCAATATCTGCTTATTGCCCATCCTTGTATAATACCCCCTCTTCCATGCTCTGCCAAATGATCATCATTAGTTTTAAAAGATATTCTAGCCCTGTGCTCCATCCCTCCTCATCCCCTTTTCCCATTTTGCATATGGAGTTGGGGTGTCACATCTGCAGTGACAATCATCTCAAGCTCTTCCAGCCAGTCCTGTGCTGTTCTAACATAAATCTTAAAATTCCTTCAGGTGTATTACTCCTCCCTGCTATCCATGCTCTTTGTGAAAATTGTTGAAATGTCTTAACTGATACTATATAAATCCTAAAACTACTAAGAATGGCAAATAATCTTAACTGCTTCCTCTTGCTAGCCTTCTGCACTACAATAAAGACCACATTTCCTTTGATTTGGGTATCCATCATCAGTCAGTAAAAACTATGGATCTAAAAATGCAGCTGGTTATGGGCAATTTTATCAGACATGCCAAGGTCTTCTTTAATATACCTGTTGTGTTACAATGTTTCTGACTACTTGATCAGCTGACTTGCCCTGTGTTCTACAATGCCTCAAGTACTGACTTCCTGATCAGCTGACTTGCCCTGTGTTCTACAATGTTTCAGGTGCTGACTTCCTGATCAGTTGACTTGCCCTGTGTTCTACAATGTCTCAAGTACTGACTTCCTGATCAGCTGACTTGCCCTGTGTTCTACAATGTTTCAGGTGCTGACTACCTGATCAGCTGACTTGCCCTGTGTTCACTTGATGTCCCATACTGCAGTAGAGCAACCACTGCCTTATTACCCTTCATGAAACTTGTTGTCTAGTAGGTACTAGCTCTCCCCACAAAACCAAAATGGATATCAGTTCCAGAACATGGATGCTTTTTAGACATCCTGATGTGCTCTACTCATGGAACCAAGGACTATCAAAATATCTGCCCATCAGGATCTCCTCCGTTCCACTTCCTTAAGATGCTTCTGCATATTACTGTAAGTCTTACCTTCCTAGTCTTTCTGGTTTCCATTATGAAATACCATTAAACTGTATCAGAACCTTTTACCACATTGTCAAGTCATCCTTCATGTCCACTGTCACTCATTCCCACTGATGCACCTTACCTTTACCAATCTGGATTACACACCATTTTACTGAAGTTTTTTTCTTCCCAAATTTCCTTACAAATCAATCAAATAGATTAGCATAATGGTTAAGGTTTATCCCTTGCAAGCACAAAGTGCAGGGTTTGATTCTCACATGAGCTAATTATCTAAGCTTAAAATGGCCTGTAAGTGCTGTTCACCTAGCACTATAAGCACATAAGCCAATTGGTCTAATCAGCTTTAAATGCATTTTAACTTAATTTTATGGCTGGCTTGTACCTCATCTAATAGTGCTGTCAGTGGCTTAACTATATCTAGTGTAAGTCTGTAAAAACATCTACCAGATCAAAAGTGATACCCAGAAGTTCCAAGGATCTCTCTGAACTCACCATCCTGGCCTTGCTAAGGTGAATGCCAGTATCATGGCAAAGTTCTTGAAATGTTATCATTCCTTTCTATAGCTAGTCATTAAGTTAACCCCAAAACAATAAGACATACAAATAATGCATGATCTAAGTTTCCAGGTTATCAGATGTTTATTTTTTCCATTACAATGCTGAATTTCTCAACATGTGTGCGCGCCCCCACATAACCCGTTATTATCAGTGAATCTATATAACAGTGAGAATTAGCAAAGCGCAGACGGAGACAATCTTTCTTTCTGACAGGGCGCTCATTGAAATCTGATTCAATGTGCATTTTCTCATATACTAATTTTATTTTATTTTTTATAATTGCAATACGTCTTCTTCCAGAGAGTAACTTTGATGCAGCTCTATAGTATAATGCTGCTGACAAAAGCTGGCAAATGCTGTTTCAGGAGCAGACAAGGGGTGACTCAAAGAAAACATATTCAGTTCTTTCTTAAACACCAGATTCAGTTGTGAGAGCATGAAGCTCAGCAATTCATGGCACAGTAATTGGGCTTATTCCTGTTCAGTGCTTTGCCGTCACCATTTTGCATCAGCAGTACTTCGTACTTTCCTTGGATGGATTTAAAATGAACATATTTCTTCAATGGCTCAGCTGCTGAGACAAATCATGGAAACCCAATACGGAAATAATTCACAAGCTCTTTCCCCCAGAACATTAAAGCCATTGCTGTCCTGGTCAACTCGGAAGTAAATACTGGTCTGATTTGCTAAACTCATCATCTCTATAAGTAGAACTTTTCTCTTATTTTTCGATTTACACCCTGCAGGGTGGCATCAGTTGCCGTTCTCCTCCTCAAAACACTTTAACTCATTTTCTATCATTTGCATCCATTCACAGATTTGATAACTAACTGAAAGGAAGCCTGCCTCCTCCTTTCATATGATTTGCAAAGATCCTTGTAGCAGCATAGTCATCCTCCTGAAACATATTCCCTTGTCTTCTAAAATATTTTAAAATTGACGGTCACCTGCTGGCTGAAAAATAAGCATACTTGCAATGTACACCATACTCATACAGGTAACAATGTTTCCCATGCTTTAGAGGCACTTCTTGACTCGAAATCCTTTTCTTTCTGGTACATCTGACTCAGTCAAGGTGTCCAAACAAATTTCCATGTGTGGACATTTTACATCAGGACCCAATTTTTGGTACTTTGTTATCCTGAATGTTTGGTTATAATCCAACAACAAGGATTTGCAGATGTGAGTTTGGCTCTTTGAAACCTATCAATCCACACAGGCAAAGGCTTCACTTTATTTGCATGCATTTTGTTTTTCATGTAGCCGCCACAGCTTGCACTACATTCTTTGCCTGGTGTCAGCATTTTCCAGACATTAAGGTCCTGCTTCCGGTCAAGTAGAGCAAAGATAACCCTGTAGATTTCATAGAATTTATAGAAATTTCAAGGCCATTGAATCTCAAGGCCATTCATGTCTTGCCAGTACACTCCCTCAGGCAATAACAGTCAATCTCAGGAAACATTTGTAAAAAACCCTCCAGTCATCTAGTTAAGTTTAATGGAAGATAATGAGCCACCCAGCTTAACATGAAGGTGAAGTTTATTCCAGAGGTTTAGGAGACACTTTATTCTAAACCTGTGCCTCAACCATGTTTTATTTATTCATTGGTGAAGATTTAGGTCCTTAGTTCCAGTACTGGTGAAGCTGTAGGACTTGTGGAGGTACAGAAGATCCAGGGTAACCAGATCTCTTGTGGCAAAGTAAGCAAATAGGAAATCATCCCTCAAAAGTCTGAAAGACACTGAATAAAAAGATAGAACTTCCACTTTCTCTTGCTAGTCCAGGGCCATTAAGCCTGTGATAATTTTAATTTGGTATTTTTGTTTTTTATAGTTATTTGATATGTTTACTGAGTCACATTCCAAAGGGAACATTATACTTGCTAGCTGGTCTGTTCAGTGCTGAGTATAAGAGAACAATTACCTCTTTAGACCTTGAAGATATTTCTTTTGCAATTAGCTGTGGTAAATAAAATGATTTCCTAACAACCATTGTCATATGATGGTCAAAACAGAGAGAATTATTGATTCACGTGTCTAGATCCCTGACTCATTTTACACTATAAGGGGAGAGGTGGTCTGCCAAAAGTGATGATACTACACCTTTTAACATTTAATTTTGACTTATATTTAGAACAGCAACCATTTATTGAGAGAGCTGATTATGGAGGGTTTGGGTGTCAGAAGGTGGCTTAACAACAGCCCCAAGTTTGCAGTCATCTGCAGACTTTATTAGCCTGAGGTCTTGGCTCTCCATTTGGAGATCTAAGAAGTAAAGGCCATAAAAAGAGAGGTCCCAGCACCAAGTTCTGAGGGGCACCTCTGGTCACTTTCATACTTCCTGATGAGTCACCGGCAACTCATACTGAATACGTTCCTTCAGCCGGTTTGCTATCCATCTTACCCACATACGGGATCATTTTAAAAGCATTTAGCTTATTTATTATGCCAGCACTGGCAATTGCATTGAATGTTTTGGCCATGCCAAATTAAGCCATTTGTATGGAATGGCCACCATCTACTACCCCTACAACCCTTTCAAAGAAGTTTACTAGATTCAGTAGACAGGATCTACACTTCAGAATGCCGTACTGTTGCAGGTTAGTTTGAATAGGATTCTTAATATTATATTTTATGAGGTTAGATGTAATATATTAAATGGCTTTCCAGATGAGGCTTGTAAAACTGATAGGGCTGCAATTACCTGAGTTAGTTGTATGGCCACCTTTATGCAGGGGCTTCATGACTGCAGTGTACCATGTAGTGGGGATGAAGCCATTAGCTAAACGTAGGTTAAACAGTTTAAGGAGTGTGTGTATGCAAGAGTATGTTTAATTCTATTAATTAAGCAATGCGGTATAAAATCAGGTGCCCTGGAGAAAGTATGTTTGGTCTTGCCTAGGACTTTCAGTAAATGACCTTTAGACGTGATTAAGGGAGTAAAGTATTCAGGTATTTCAGGGATTTGAATAGAAGACCCAGAGGTAAAGATGAAAATGAGTTTGTTCACAAGGATGTTAGCAATATCTACTGGTTCAAAATAGGCAGCATCATTTTGAATAATTTCAGAACAGTGTAGGGTATTGTTTTGTAGGTTTTCTAACAGCTAAAAGGGATTTACAATTATCTTTGGCTTCAGAAGCCAGACTAATCTCATGGGTTCCTTAAGAGGATTTGGTAGTGTTTTTCAGTTCTTCTTAAAGAAGAGGGAGTTTGGATCTGCAATATAATTTAAGGAATTTCTTTCTTTTGTTGTAGAATTGATTTGTGATAGTGGGCCACCAAAGTGATATATTCTCAAATTTTCCATGATACTTGAGTCTGGTATAAACTGCTAACTCTGTGCATTTATTCTAAATGGGTGTAAAATTTCTTAGTGAAGCTTGTTTTGGATCACCGTCAAGGGTTGTACAGTCATATATGAAATTTTACATTTCATCTTAGAGTAGGATGAGGCTGGCGCACTTATAGCCTTTAAATTCAGTGGGTTTTCTGTCGGAGCTTTTAGGAATTTAAAAGAGATGGTCACAAGTCGGTGGACAGACTTTGCTAGGCAAGGAAAAACAAGATGAGTAGTAAAAGACATAACCAGATTTGTAAGAGTGGGGTCAAGAATGTTGTGTCCCCTAGTAGTGTTGTTTAGCAACTGCTCAATGAAGACTAGGACTTTGAAGGCATATTTGGAGACTTGGGTGCCCCAGTTTACTGAAGGGTAGTTAAAGTCAGTGAAAATAATAGAGTTTTTGCTAATGGAGAGATCATTTAGAACACTTACAGCTATCAGGGGGCAAATAACGTGTTCTGTAACAAGCTATCAGTAGATAATTAATCCTATCTAGAGTTATAGTCAATTCAGTATATTTAGTTTGTGGGTCCTTACGAATCTTCCCAGAGGTAATATGTCCCTTGAGAAATATGGAGACTATACCAAGCTGCTATCAGGTCTGAAGAAATGAAAATTTCACAACCAGGTAGAGGGGCCATGCTCTCTTTGAATTTAAACTAGGTTTAAGAAAATAAACTGAAAATTATATTTTCCAAATATCGGAGGGCCTCAAAATCAGGAAATTTGCCATTTAGACTTCTAATATCAAGGAAAGCTACCACTATTTATTTATTTGATTACCACGAAAAGTCCAACTAGGCTACAAAGTGCCCCCTTTCTGCAGAAGCTCCACAATCACAAACTTTCAAAAATCAATTACAGATATTTTAAATTAGAAGGTTTCATGTTTTACTACAAAACACAGCAGTGAAAAAATTCTGAAATGAGAAAAACATAAAACATGTTTCATAGCAGAGTGCAATGAAAAACAATAACATGAGTTGGAGAAAATATCTGAGGAAAAACTCATTAATCATATTATTTGTTACATAGAGTAGTATGCAATAAATGAGACTTGAGATGATTCTAATAAGATATTTAAAAGAGATATTAGAGATCACATGATTAGAGACAGGAAGGGGAACTGAGTGATGTCTTAGTATGAGAGAGGGTGTTCATATTAGGGTTATAGAAGGTAGTAAGGATGGAGAGAAGGAGATTATAAGAAGAGTGCAAGAATGGAGAGGGTTGTGAGGTGTGACTTGGGTTGAAGGGGGTGAGCAAGTTGAGAGAGGAATGGCACAAGAGCAGGTTCATCATTTTGTAAAGTATTCAAGTATTAATTTATGGAGTATTTAAAGATGGGTAAGTTAGAAATAGTTCTGATGTTTAGAGGGAGTGGGTTCCATTTTTTTATTAATTAATTTATTTTTCTACTGGGTATGAGTATAGGCTTTGTCTTGGGGTTTATTTGGTATAAATACTACCTCACTGATTCCCTCTTAAACCTGGTCAGCCTTAGTCTCTCCACTGGGTATGGATATAGCGAAGGTGTGTAACTCAGCTCCACATTTTGACATTACTGGAAAAAAAAACCTACGTAAATGTCAAATCTTATCTAACTCACTAGAAAGCACCCTTCCTCTCAGGAAATTTTCCCTCGTCAGGTTGGTTTAATTTCCTAAAACAGTCAAGCCATCAATGGCATCTCACAGGGTTCGGATTTGAGGCCACACCTCTTGGTCATATAATTTGTTGATTTCCAAGCTAGTATTAAAGGTCTTTGGCTGAGTAAATTTGATAATGACCACAAACTCAGAGCTGTTGTCAACTAGACAGATGATATTCATATTCGTCAAAAGTGTTGAACCCACACAAACTCCAGAAGGGTGGGACGTGGTACAGTTTAATGCAAAAAAATCTAGTTTTGTTCTCTGTGCGAATTATAAAACACCCCTGCACCTACTTCAGGAATGGTATCCCCTTAAAAGATATACTGTCATACGAATTTTAGGTGCATTCATGGACAGTAAGCTGTCTTTTGACCTCCGTGTATCACTTCGCATCTGTAAATCTTTCTACTTAGTTTGTTTGTGTCTTTCGGCTTTTCCTGGTTAGGGGTCGCCACAGCGGCACTCCGGTCTGCTAATGATTGGTAGTTAATTTTTACGTGCCGAGTTACCAGCCCTGACGCACAACCTTCAATGAAGGTACTCCCATTCACGCATGTCTCCACTCAGAAGATGCTCTAGCTGTGAATCGAACCGGACAGCGTCTTACTGTGAGGCAACAACGCTACAGCAGCACCACCACCGCAGATCCAAATCTTTCTACTTAGTGCATTTCATAAATAAAGGCATATCCTCCAGATCTAAGCAAGTTGCCTTCTCTAGCCCTCCCTTGTCAGATCCACAACAACATATACTGCTCTCTTTATCGTGTAACCAGTCAGATATATTGCCCAAACAGAAAAAAATATAATGCTTCCCCACCAAGAAAATCTTGGGTATGAGTTTCCTATTCAACACAGAATTTTCAAAAGTCTTGTCATTGTCTTTTGTCTTACACCAATTTTACATCAACCTCTGCTTAATTCACAAAGCTGCAAATTATCCTGTCCTGCTTTATACACATTTGTAAAGCTGGTAGCACCATGAATAGCTAATCTAGGGATCTAAATCTGCATTCCAATACTAACAGAACTTGTTGGCAGGATATATTTTTCAGCAGGGCAAAAACCACCACCACCAAGGGATTCCCCTGCCTATTCAGTAAGCTCTCTATCCTTATCAGACAAGCTCACTCCATAACTCTTTTTAAATTCAGACTAGATGAGTTGATGGTGGTCTGTAAATTCATCTCTGATCTAGTTCTGCAGAACTCATGACCCTTGGGGGGGGGGGGCAAATTGAGAGAACTGCAGTGGCTAGTCTCCTAATGGTCTATGCAGCTGATAGCCCAGTATAAATATATGATACTATGAATCTGCTGACATTTTCATTTTACTGTTCTATAGCTTTCTTTTCAATTTTGAATATATATGTATAGATACAGCTATACACATACTATATATGTATCTTAGTATTTGATGATTTGGCCTTAAATTAGCCTCTGTGTTGTCAACATACTTTGACTGACAGATGTGTGAGATTGGCAGCCCCTGATGGTAGGGAAATATGCCCTTTCCCCTGGAGATTGTAAGATCTCAGAATTAGCATATATGATTAGTAGGATAGTTTAGGGAGCAGCCTTCGGGGCTTCTGAAGATTTTACGATCTGTAGCAAAATCGAAGTCTGTAACTGTGATATTGAAGATTTAAAAAAATTTTAAATCTAAATAAAGATATTTGAAAAAAAAACCTGTTGCAAAACACTGATTTATTTTTTGCGTGTTCCGAAGATTAGCCTTGGAGCATAAACAGCAACGTATTGATGTTCATTTGTCTATGTAAGTGTGCCGACATTTGAGAGGTTTGATGATAGTGAGTAGATCCATATTTGGAGCAGCTAACTGTATCAGTTTACTTTAACTTTCTTATCACTTGTTTCCCAGGTAAGTTGGCACTGGTCTTTGGGCCAAAAGGACTTAGTATATATCAATTTACATAGTGAAGAAGTCATTTCCTGGTAGAATGCAAACCTGTGTATTAGTAGAACTCAAAAAAACATGTCTGCAAACTACTGTATGCATTAGGAAGCATTATATAAGGAAATCAGTCCCACTGTTGCCCTCATTTTGTATCTTAGTATTCTTAGCACATTCAAAACAAACTGTCGCAAAATAGTATTAAAATACTCAAGGGCAGCAGAAGTGCATACCTTTCCTCTGTTACCAAGACCAAGGAATGCATAGAATAATGACATTGGGCCTAGAAACAGCTGAAAGTCATTAAAGATTGTGAGAACTATCAAAATTTACTACTGTTTATAAGAGGTTGTAAAATCACTACCAATGTAGCAAAATAAGAGAGCATCAGGAAAAACTGCTATTCATCTTACCCCTTTCAGAGAGCCCTCAAAGAAGTAATATGTCCGGGAACCATGACTGGCTTATAGATTTATCAGATCTGGGTAAATCATTAATGAATATCACTAAGGAGCAGACTTCCTTATTTAACACCCCCATTGTTGTCTCATCCATATAACCATCTAAAATTAGCCTCCCCCAAATTACAACCAAGCTGTTCCCATCATTCCTTAACCTACCTCACATTACAACCAGACTTTCCACATCACTTCCTAAACATCTCCCACATTATAACCAAGCTTTCCACATCAGTTCTTTAACCTCTCCCACATTACAACCAGGCTTTCCACATCACTTCCTTAACCTCTCTCACATTATAACCGAACTGTCCCCATTACTTCCTAGTACTATGTCCTTTAATTTCTAATCTATCAAGTCTGTTATAGTAAGAAAGCTGTTAAACAAAGTCTGATATCATCACTCCTCTAAATCATCCTCTCCAAACACTTTCTTAAAATGGAAGGCTGTGTAATCACAAAGCCCCTCAGCCCCATTTCTTTACCTCTCACTCACCACTAGAGTGGTACCATATGCTGCTACACTGCCTTACACAATGTTTCCTCTTCATTGTGCCTGCAGTACTAAAAAACAGTTGCCAGCCTCTGCCTAGTAGCTAAAATATTTGAAAAAATGTTGATAAGCAGATTCTATTGTAAGACAATAAATGTGCCTGCCCTCTCAAGCTCAACACAGCTAACATAATGGTACCTGTACTTTAGTCACTATTTGATATATAACGTGCTATCTATTGTTAGATGGAAAAATCTTAACTAGCTGGAGTTTTTTTTATGGAGTTTAGAAGGACTTTTTAAAGGCTGAGCCCATGTTCATAGGTTCAAAGGACGTTACTAAGCTATTGGCCATAGGGCCTTTATAAGCCTAGCCATGTTATACCATTGTTCCCTTATTGCCCAAGTTGTATGGTCTATATTTGAAGCATAAGTCTCTGATCAGCACTGACTGCTGTTATCCAAGAGAAACACAGGTGAAACCCCTGAGGTAAGTTTATGGTCTCCCATCCAGTTGTCTAAGTTATGCTTAAATTGGGTCATTGAGGAGTTCTGTTTTACGTGACTTGGGAGTTTGTTCCAGAGGAGTGGCAATCTCTGGAAGACATAGCTGTCTCTCCAGCATGTCCTGTTAATGTCATAGGTTTCTCAGTTAAGAGGTGCTCATGGCTCATAACTGTATAAACTGCTTATAACTTTACAAAGTAGCTAAAATTGTGCTCATAAACATCTTCTACAGCAATTAACATTTATGACAATCAAGAGTCTAATTACATATTTTTCTTTCTATTGAGACCTCTCATTCTAGCTCCATGCTCATTTCTACTTTCTATTATGAAATACAAATGTGCTTCATGGGTTCATAGCTTCACAGGTTTATACTAGGCTAATGACCACCAGCGTCTTTATAAGTCCTAGCCACACAGACTAATGCAGTTTTGTCCCCAAGTACTTTGGACAACTATATGGTGGGGTATGTTAGTAAGGCGGTAGTTAAGGGTTATGTGGGGGGGGTATGTTAGTTGAGGATTAATTTACATAATGTTGACCTCTGTCTATCAGAGACACATAGGTGCCAGACCAGGGGTGACTTTGCAATTTCCCATCCAATGATCAAGGTTTTGTTTGAATACGGTCAGGGATGAAATCTGCTTCACATGGATGGGGAGCTTATTCCATAGTACAAAGATCCTGTGAGATGGGTCTATATTATGTTATCACATGTTTACAAAAGTGAACGATAAATAATCAACCCCACGCAAGCAAAAGCTTACAACGTCGAAACCTCAGAACAGCTGTTCCAAAAGAAAAGAAAAAAAAACAACTTTAAAACATTACATAATGTGGGGGGCTGTGCCCCCCACACACCCCTACTTAAATATATAAACTCTGAGAACGCACTACAGTGCCGAAAATGGCAACGTAACGAATGCGGCCAAGCAAATTCTTTCCCAGGGAAAGAATTTGCTGAAAAGTCGCTTCGCTATTTTGCCTTTTCAATCTTTTTGGTTCAATTAAGATGCATTAAACAAACTGCATCTGCGATCTGGTAATAGGGAACCTATGAGACACACATTGGTCTATCCAGCATGTTCTATTTATATCACAGGCAAAGCTGAGGTCTTTTAATCTAGTGTTTCTAGTGTCATTTGTTTTTTGATTGCAAGAGATCCATCAGAGCTGGATTTAAGGATGTCTTATATGCTGGGCATAGATCACCTCTCTGCAACCTGCAAGAGGCTGAGTGCAAAGATAAGGACTTAAACTGATCTGTGTAGGACAGATTAGTTATACCGTGGATTCTCTTGGTGAGGAACTTTTGAGGATATTCCAAATGTTGCAAGTGCCTAGTTAGGTACATGCCAAAGCGGGCATTGTACTCACTGATGGGACTGATAAGGGCTGAGTAGAGTGGTACTATAACATACGTGGACCTGGATGCCATAACCTTGCTTATAAGTTAGGTGACATAGAATGATTTTCTTACTGTCTTGGCTCTATGTTGGTTGAATGCCAGCTTACTGTCTGTACATATTCCCAGATCCCTAACTGCTGGATCAACTCTCAAGGATGCTTTATTGATGGAGTAATTAGCTTGGGGTGGATGCTTTCCCAAAGGGCACTATAATGCATTTGTTTGTATTGAGTTTTAATCCTTGGCTTTGGCACCCCTCATTTGTTAATGTTAGGCCATCTTGTAGGCTGCTGGTGTTGTGGGGGGAATCTATTGTAACTCCTGATTTACAGTCATCTATGCACTTGGTGAGCCAGAAGCCTTTGACATTAACCTTGACTTCTGAGAAGTAGATGCCAAACAGGAGCTGACCCAACAAAGGGCCTTGAAGTACTCTACTGGTGACCAGTCTTATGTGAATGTGATCTCAACAATCCTGACTTCATGGGTCCTGTTAGACAGCTAGCAATCCAGTGAGTTTGTAGGAATTTATGCCTAGTTCTGTCAATAATACCTGAGTGGGGTATTGTATTGAACTCTTTGGCCAGGTCAAGGTAGGCAGTATTCACCATTTCCCCTCATCTATAGCCTTGGTGATCCTCTCGAAGAAGCCTACCAGGCTGAGTAGGCAAGACCTTCCCTTAAAGCCAAATTTGGATTGATCTAGTGCCCATGTGTTACCAATGTCCTTGTTGATCATTTCCATGATAATTTGTCCTATGGCTTTGCATATTACACTTGTCAAACTGATGGGTCTGTAGTTCCTGTGGACAGTTGATGGTCATCCTTATGGAAGATGAATGATCACTGAGTGCCTCCATTTACCTGGCACAAAACCTGTTTTAGGCTGTAGGTGAAGAGTGCCTCAAGTGATCCTGATAAGTCATGTTACAGGCTGTTTAGGAGGCGACCAGGAATATTGTCAGAGCCCATTGAAGCAGTGCTTTTGGCCTTAATGAACACCAGCAGGACCTGCTCCCTGTTGATAGCTGGGGAAAGGATATACGAGAAGGGATTTCATAGGAGGTAGTTGGGGGGGCGGTGAAGTTAAAGCTAAATTTATCAGCCAGTACTCTGTCACCCTGGTCAGTGAAGGTTGTGCCATTTATGACCAGTTCTGCACAGTGACAAAGCTGAAGAAGGCATTGTGATTGTCCTTAGCCTGCAGGCTTGTTGAACTTTATTAGATCTCTTAGGTTTTTTTTTAGTTGAATCAGAGAGCTCTTGCCTCTATGAGTGTTCCTGTTTCAGATTTTGGCTATGACATTTTCTTTTGTTATAGACCCATGATACACAACACACCCATCAATGACACAGTTAAGTATATATTTTATGATTAGATTCAGTAATGATCACAAAAAACACTAAAAAATGTGCTGTGCTCACACAATTTATCACACTACCATGCATGTCAAAAATGCAAAACATTTCATTAAACATCATACAAAACAAACACACTAAGTTCACTAACAATCAGAGACACACTTGTACATTTACACACTACATATATATATAAACTGAAACACATCACCCAAAACACCAGCAAATGCACTAAAATGTAGAAGCATCTGCACTCTTACACCCCTCAACTTCAAATATACCAACTCCAAGACTGCACAATAGCACAGAAAAGAAATATTCTCAATCCCTTCTGCATTTTATCAGACAATGCTATTCAAACAGCTTTAAAGTGTAGCAAACAGGGATGCTAAGATATGACCTAGAATAACACAAATCTCATTGAATATTGGTAAAACGTACCAGCTTCTGACAAAGTCTGTTTAAAGCAATCTGTTAATATATGCAAGAGATCTAATACAAATATGTTCTTTGTTTATGTTATTGGCATGTACCTGGATTTATAAACAAAATTTGATCAAAGCACCCTCTGACAATATTATTTATTTAACAAACCTCTTCTCTGAAAGCTCCCTTCAATCAGCTGAATATTTGATCACCAACTGCATCCACTTCTACCAGTTTGATCCATCTTGTTATAATTATTTTAGCAGTGTGTTAACATATTTTCATAGTAGGTTATGATGCCAAGTAAGCTATAAAATCTCAAATATAACAATTGACGCAAGCTAGGTAAACATTTACCATTCATATAAACTTTTTTAAGGAGGCCAGTTGCTCATGTCACTATACTGGGGACACAGACATTGACCGCACTACCAAAAAAGTAACAGTGATGAACCAGTAGCACTAGTTTTTACAAGCAAACAAAAAACAAATGTTTTCACTGCAGGGCAGGCCACCTTACAACCACATCACTAATTACACTACCTCCACAGCTACCCACCAATCAGGAAATGGCAATTAATCATCAAAGAAATAAGCTAATCCCCACGCTTTTTACAATATTCATAGTTCCTTACGATATAAGAAAGCTGTAACTGCATTTCAAGCCAATTATACGTGCATGGAATAACACTGAACTGAAGCTGGTTACACATATATATATATATATATATATATATATATATATATATATATCGTTATATATATCTATATCTATATATATATATATATATATATATATATATATATATATATATATATATATATATATATATATATATATATATATATATATAGTTACCTTCAAAATGTCAAATGCCATAATGTCTAATGTTCATTTGGTTGAAAAATAACATCTAAACCTAAAACATTGAATGATCAAAATGTTTAAAATCATTTAATTGAAAAAGCAATGAGATCACCTCTATTATTTTGTAGGGGGCTGTGCCCCACATACACACACCCCCTACTTAAATATACCATCTCCGATATCGCACTACAGTGCCAAAATGGGCAAATTCGATAATTTCGACATTGTGAGTTTACACTAATTTTATTTCAACATTTTGATCATTCAATATAGTGCATTCAACCAATTAATTTTCAACCATTTAGCATTCAACATTTTGAAGGCAAACTATATATATATATATATATATATATATATATATATATATATATATATATATATATGGTTTACTATCAAATGACTGAAAATCAAAAGACTGAATCCCAAAAAGACTGAAAATTCAAAATACTGAATGATGGAATTTGTCACTTCTCCACTATTGTGCGATCTTGGAGTTGGTCTATATAGTTAGCGCGGGGGTTTTGGTTTTCAGTCATTTGATAGTAAACCTACATATATATATATATATATATATATATATATATATACATATATATATATATATATATATATATATATATATATATATATATATATATATATGTATGTATGGTTATAATATTAAAAGGTCAAGAAATGAATACTTGAGTAGTGCAATAAATGCAATAGACTTCCAAAACACAGAATTATTAATCAACACCTCAGCAAAGTAACTTTAATCCCAAAGTGTCCTACTGCTCCAGACCCAGCAGCAAGCACTAAAATGGCTCTATAAGGGGAGTAAGGTCAGACATTCATTATAGCTGGTCTTCATAATTCTATGTATTGGTGTTCCAAGCTCAGACAAGCTCAAGTTGATTATCTGATAATGAAACTTTTAATAGTAATCCTAGAGATATTAAGAAAGAGAGAGCGAAAGAGAAATATCCTATCTCAAGTGTCTCTTTGGACTAAAGATGCCATACTCATTAAGGGATTTTCACATAAGATAATCATTAAAAACAGAAAAAAACAAAATGAATATTGTTATAATAGGTACATAGTGCTACCGCATTATTTTTTCATTTGTATATAATGTCTGTTTAGAAGAGACTTAGATCATTGCCATCCACTTCACAATATGTATGTGATGCGCTAGCTACATCAAAGCAGCAGGATACTTTTATCTACAAATCCTGAAGGGAATTTAATAAAAAGTCACAATGCACAGAGTCTGTAACATTTATTCAGTGCATTACTACACCAATTATTTTCCTGTATGACTAGAAAGTTCCAGTTTTGCATCTGTGAGGAAAAGATAAAAGCATAGTATGATATTAGTATTTAAAAATGCGCCACAAGCCTCAGATATAGTTGCCTATTAGTACATAAAAATGAAATACAAGCCTTAGAATTAGCTGCCTAGCTCATGACACAGCATTTCAATAACTCTCTTCTTATGAAGCAATTTGTACATTTGAAATATCAAACAAGACAAAAATTTGATTTGTAGTATAAACTTACATTGATCAGTCAGTACATTTGACCTCTGCATTACTAATTAACTAAAAGTTGGCTTGGGAAATGCTTGTACTGTCATATTTCCAGTAAGCCTTTCTAAAGTTCATTTTAAGCAACGCCCACAGTCCCATTGAAACAGAGGAATAAAACTGTGTTCATTTAACGGTCCACGCACGGGACGGAGACAAGTGACCAGGCAGTGCCCGCTTGCCTCTCCTAATAAGAATCCCCAGTGGAGACCAAAAACTTCATAGAAACACTTGCTTTACAGAGAGAAAAGAGCCTAAGATATATAGCACCCTGAGCATTCTGCTAGGCATTTGCAGTGGGAAAGGCTGGGGTTTAAAGCAACCCCCCTCCCAAGTCACTGATAAATTATAGCACTACTCCTGCTGTGCTTGACCATCAGCCTGTGCGGAACAAGTTGGTCATACGTCTCTGACCTTCTGTTAGCATTTATGAGCTGAATAGACAGATGGTACAGAGTATTTAGAGTCATTGAGCGTACAAAAGAGTAACAAGGCTTTAAGACATATTGCAAATTGTAAAACTACTGAAACTATGGATGGTACAATTAATATGTGATTTCCATCAATGTTTTAAAATAATTAAATGCTATGGACAATATTATTCTACTTTATTTTAAGGCTTTTGTAGAATGATTACTGCTGTCCACTGTAGCAAATAGCTCTTTCTTATAACCTTTGACTTCTGCGTTACAAAATTATATATTCAGAAAATACTTATGTAAAGAAATTGTCAAAGGTGGAAGCAACAGTGGGCCTCTGATCCTGATGACTGTCATTGCAAATTCAAATAACTAGTTTAATGGTCTCACACTGGTTTACATAGGAATTGCCATGAATTTGATTGATTACCATGTTAAGATTATGGAAAAAAGTATTCCAGGGACTTAAAAACTACGCAAACTGGACAACTGACATCCTGTAGCCATGGCACAAGCCAAAAAAAGCATTACATTTACAATAAGCATTACATTCACAATACCATTACTGTCACAATACAAAAATAATCGTGCATACACCATTATTAAATCATTCCTAGTCCTTCACTGTGCTAAAATTGATGGAAATCAAATACAGGTGTATAAATTATGAGCAGAGAAATAATACAGACATTGCCGGAAGATAAGAAATGAAATATAACAACAAGAAACTTTGATTCACTTTAAGCACTTTCATCCCTTCAAGGAAACTTCAAATACAAATGAAACACTTACTGTAAATACCTGGTAAAAGCCATATTATGTGATACCTCATATGATAATGCTTGAATTTCTGTACCCCTCACGTGGTCAAAGTGGTTTTATTAGGTATGTGCAGTTAATATCTTCCTTTAGTTGCAGCAGCAGTTTGCATTTTAGTTTCTGAAGATTTTAAGATTTAGTATTTATTTATTTATTTTACATTTGTTTACTGGGAAAGTCTGACTGGGCATATATTCCATTTTCAGCAGAGGCCTGGGGAGAAAAGCTCCACAAAGATTAGTACAGGAAATATAGTAAATACAATAGACATGTTAATAAAGTACAGTACAGAGTCAAAACTTTAATAACATACAGTTTCAAGGCCAAGAAAGGAGCAAAAAATAAATATACTATAAGGAGTACAGTGTGTTACAATAAGCAATACGGTTGACAGGACATGTTCTTCTGTCATTTGGTTACATTCATCAGTGGCTAAGTACAGTAAATACACATTGATTGATTATGAGGTGGGAGGTTGGCATAATGGTTAAGGTGTTTACCTTACAAACATAAGCTGCACGGTTTGATTCTCACATGGTGTAATTGGCTAGGCTGAAAATGGCCCACAAGGACAGTTAGCCTAGTACTACTCTATGAACATGAGTATAGAAAGGAGTTGTTGCAAGCTTCCATAGAAGGTTAAGGTATGATATGATCTAATTAAATGAAGTTACCCAGGGTCACAACAATTACATAACCAGGAACTATGTAAATGGGACTGGAAGAGTTTTTTGAAATAATTTTTGTTTTCAGTGGTCCTAATATCTACCGGGATGGTATTCCATGCTTTTGCAACAGAAATGGAAAACAAGGAGCCCCCAGAGCTATTGTTGCTTCTGCCTATGTCAGACAGTGTTTTATTGGTGGATCTTAATAGATGTTTGTTTGATTAGATATTAAGTAGACCTTGAAGAGCAGGAACTCTATCGGGATAATATAGAATTTGGTGGACTATTGTAAGCTGGTTATATGGGAGCAGGGTGGGTAATTCTAGCCAGGATAGTTGCTTGATTGCTATGCAGTGATGTGTCCTGAAGGGTGAGTCAGTAGCAAACCAAGCTATTTTATTGTAGCAGGTGTTTATGTGTTAAAGTCTGCTTTGTTTAGGTTGATGAGCATGGGGAAGGCATAGAGGAATGTGGATAGTAGGTAGGTTCTTGTGATAGTGGCTTTCCTGTCATCATAGTATCTGTAATATTTCTTGCATAAGCAGGTAGTTAGTCACAGTTTGCCAGACTAAGAATGGAAAAAGACGGATTACTAGCATGCAGTTTAGTGGCAGGTCTGGATGGTGTGATAGTCCTGATAGTATTAGTTCTAAGTTTTTTTTATTTTGTTTATTTATTTATGTATTTGTTAACTAGAGTAGAATGCAGTTTCACATGGGCAATTCTGAGCTTCAGCCCAGGGTCATAAATAACAGACAGCATTTACATAGATATAAAGTGCAAGAAACAATAGAAAGAAGTACTGAAAAACTGAGACACTTTTATTGAATTATCACTTGTGACATAGGCACATTTACATTCATATAAAAGTAAGCAAACTATATTAATATAACATTATATGTCACATATATTGCTATATATCATATAACCTAAGCAATATTACATAAATTATTCAATTCCTGTTTTTTTTTAAACAAAAACATTTTCATTAAACCATCACTTACTACACTGCACTTTGCTTGACGTATAACTATTCTGCTTTCAGAAGTATATGGCCCAATGTTCCCTCTTTTGAAGTCGAGGTACAAACCTGTGAACTCTTTCAAACATACTCATGATCACGCATTTATTTCAGATGCATAATAGTTGAAAGGAAGCCTTTTTATATCTCGGACACCCTTGTATACGGTAGCATCACCTTTAGGCCGTTGAAACTGTAAGGACCATAGACAAAAATGCAATTATTTTTGTCATAATTTTAAACATAATTTTTTTTTTTTAACATTCCTCGTATTTATTTAGTTATTTATTTATTTATTTTGTAGAAAAGCAAAAAGGTCTGAATTGTCTCTAAATGTATCATTTTTTTCACTTAGTTGTTGCTATATCTAATCTTTCCATATTAAGCAATCAAACTCATGGCAGTTCCTATGTAAACTAGTGTGAGGCCATTAAACTGGTAGTTTGAATTTGCAGTGACAGTCATCAGGATTAGAGACGCACAGTTGCACGTCAAACAACAGATAAGTTCTCAAGAGTGAAATATGGAAGTGCATTATATAAAAACCTTCAGCATGCTATCATATTTCCAAGCTATGTATACATACTTTGCATAAAAAATGTCTTAACTCAAACACGTGAAACTAAAACCATACATCCACATCACATGGAGTAGGGCAGTATGTCTTTTACGTGTCCCAATATGTTTGTGGCCTGACTTCTAGGTTGAACTTTGTCAATGCCAATATGCAGAGGACAGTGAGCTGTTTCATTGCAATCCTGCATCAAAATTCCAGCAAAAACATAACTAAACTTGTACTGCTACCTGTGGACTGTACCTGACAACACACACATACACACACACACACACATATACAGAAGCGCACACACACACACACGCACACACGCACACACACACACACACACACACACACACACACACACACACACACACACACACACACACACACACACACACACACACACATTCCACAGTTTGTCTCCCCTTAAATATTACCAAGAATTATGGTGCCTGCTGTACATTCCACTCTCTGTAAAATGCTAATATAAACATGATGATGGAACAAGTGATTCATGTTTCTATAACGCAGTGATAAACAGACCTTCCTGATCATTTTCATCTCTCTTGCTTTCTTGCACCGTTTTAAACTTTACTTGTTGCACATAAAGTCAAAGTGGTCATCCAGACAATATAATTAGATATTTTAATTTTGTTAAATTATCTTCAATAATAGATGCAAAAGTAATAATATGGTCCTTTATTGGCATATTACAAATATCATTACTCGACCTATTGGAAACGTTGCTGAGAACTCAAGATATTTAATTACATTGTTACAGTGGCACAGACTAAATAAAAGATAATCTGCAGCTTTGCTCATAAATATTCATTCCAGCTTTAGGATTATTCTTCAAGAAATCCAGGTCAGCAAATAAAACACAACCTGTTTAATTTCCAAGGAAACAAAGTACGTCAGCTGCAGCTGAAGGAAAGAAATAACAAAAAAGCTGAGGACTTTTATTGCATTCTGTATAGCAATGTATTTAAAACTGAAGTGAGCTAGAGGAAGTTTTATTTTTAATTATTTTTCTAACTGGTTAAGGCAAACACAGGATCAGGTAATTTTAAGATATGCAAAAGGTAACTACATTAGTGAAACCCTAGTTTGCTGGATATGGTTAATTCACAGCTTTTTACCAAATTAAGTAAATTATATGTCAAATCAGAAAAGAGGTAAATAATATTGAGTACAACAAATATATTTTTTAAATATTTTAGCAGCAGGTTCTTAATAAACAATGCAGTAATCCATTACACTATACCTCTCAGAAAATAAAAATACCTGAACAGAGCCTTGAACACTTCCAGAGTATGGTATTTCATACCTGAACAGAGCCTTGAACACTTCCAGGGCATGGTATTTCATACCTGAACACAGCCTTAAACACTTCCAGGGCATGCTATTTCATACCTGAACAGAGCCTTGAACACTTCCAGGGCATTGTATATCTCATACCTGAACAGAGCCTTGAACACTTCCAGGGCATGTTATTTCATACCTGAACAGAGCCTTGAACACTTCCAAGGCATGGTATATCTCATACCTGAACAGAGCCTTGAACACTTCCAGGGCATGGTATATCTCATACCTGAACAGAGCTTTGAACAATTCCAGGGCATGCTTTTTCATACCTGAACAGAGCCTTGAACATTTCCTGGGTATGCTATTTCATACCTGAACAGAGCCTTGAACACTTCCAGCGCATGGTATTTCATACCTGAACAGAGCCTTGAACACTTCTAGGGCATGGTATTTCATACCTGAACAGAGCCTTGAACACTTCCAGGGCATGGTATTTCAAACCTGAACAGAGCCTTGAACACTTCCAGGGCATGGTATTTCATACCTGAACAGAGCCTTGAACACTTCCAGGGCATGGTATTTCATACCTGAACAGAGCCTTGAACACTTCTAGGGCATGGTATTTCATACCTGAACAGAGCCTTGAACACTTCCAGGGCATGGTATTTCATATCGGAACAGAGCCTTGAACACTTCCAGGGCATGGTATTTCAAACCTGAACAGAGCCTTGAACACTTCCAGGGCATGGTATTTCATACCTGAACACAGCTTTGAACACTTCCAGGGCATGGTATTTCATAACTGAACACAGCCTTGAACACTTCCAGGGCATGGTATTTCATACCTGAACACAGCCTTGAACACTTCCAGGGCATGGTATTTCATAACTGAACACAGCCTTGAACACTTCCAGGACATGGTATTTCATACCTGAACAGAGCCTTGAACACTTCCAGGGCATGGTATTTCTCTAATTCTACTATAATAACCTCCACCAGTGTTCTAAGCAGATAAAGCCTGGACTACAGCCATGCTGACCCATGTCAGACTAGTAGTTTGGGAAACTGACAGAACAGTCAGTGTGGATGGGATCTGCTCATTGTGGGAGGGGGATGTTTTTTGCCTGTCTCACATCACTACTGTAATCATGAGAGGGCCTTGGCCTGAGACCAGTAGCCCATCATGATCTGGGGAGTCAGTGCCAGAAAAGCCACTGGAGTAATCACCAAAATCGGTGACAGTATCTCCTCTTGGTGCATGTGGGAGAGCAAGCATGCGCAGATAAGTGGTGTAAGTAGCCCTTGTGATAACACAAGTGTTCACATTACCACCAGAGATAAGAGCTTAGACAATAAGTTGAAAAAGCACTCATTGTCAGGATAACAGTGATAGCACAAAGCACCACCATGGCTGCCTGGATGATGTCCCCCCCAGGCAGTATACAATTTCATCAAGGGGAGACTTGATGGTTGGCAGGCAAAGAAGCAAAAATTATACAAAAAAATCTACTATATTAAAAGTAACTGTAACTATGCACCTTAAAACTGTCAAGCACAATGCTACAGTAAAAATTTGGTGCAATTCAGAATTAGTTTAGATATATTACATTAGCAGTGTTCTAATAACACATAAGATGTAAACACAAATAACTGAATAAGCTTGTTAAATTCTTGTAATATTTGTAATCCATTCTGATTTCCATACCCACACACTCTGTGCTAAGAACTGAAAAAAAGAACAAAATATGTCTTCCTTTCCCAGAAGGTAAAATGAATAACACTTAAAATTTTGAACTTAGTTACACAGTATATATTTCCTGCCATGCTGGGTTTGGTTAATGCATATATGCACCAATGATTCATGCTAGCTGATACAGAAAACTGGATTAATGATTGGCTGATACAGAAAACTGGATTAATGATTGGCTGATACAGAAAACTGGATTGACGATTGATAGTAAAAAAAAGGGTCTGATCCTTACCTGCCTCAGGTTCTCTTATTTGTAAGCACTGGCAGACTGTTGAGAGACAGTCTGTGTGATGCAGTTCATGTACGCTACTTATGTGAGTTTCAAGAGCAGAGAAGTTTTAATGCTGTCTGTTTTCATAGTGAGACTGTACTGCTTTGTTTAGCATACATCTATCAGTGTTTGTGAAATAAAATTTTAAATAAAAGTTTTTAATTAAATGTATTTATCTGTATTCATTATAGAAGTATGCATACTGAAAGGTATGAATAGTGTTTATGGTAACTAGAGAGAAACAGCCAAGTAATGGGACACTGGAATGGCTGGGGGGGGGCTCGATCCATTACCCTGCCTAGGGCCCCATTTGACCTTGATCTGGCTCTGCTTTCAAAGGTATTCTGACTGTTAGATCTCTGTCTTTCATTCCTGCCAAATGTACCCCCCCTGCACCCTTTCAGTACCAGATATAAACATGGAGTAACTTTGTAATGTATGCATTGGTGTCACTGAAGAATTTATTTAAAGATGCTGTCTTGCTATCAGGGGACAATTAAAGGCAATATAATCCTTGCATGGTTGGCTATGAAATTAGGTGTAAATCTGCATATCTTTTAATGATGATAAATATAATTTCTCTCACAAATATAGGCCTAATGAATATAGTAATTACTTCTCATATGTTCCCCACTATAAGATTAAATGTATCACAGAGGTAAATGCATACCATTAAGAGCATAATCACCTACGTATTTCAGTAATTTCTTATTGGCCCTGATTGTCCTGAAGCTATGTTTAAACATGTTTATCTCTTTACAGGGACTTCTAACATTCAAAAATAGTTGAATAATGTGACTTTTGTGGGTTTAAGAAATGGCTAAGAAGTACAATTTCATAAGAATTTTATTTTGTCTCTGTGGGTCATAAGAAAGCATCTCCCATTCATTTTGAGGCTTCTTTTTTTTATATAAGGAAGGTGTTTGAGATGAGTGTACTTTTATATTAGTACTCCACTTAAATTCACTATACATTTTCATCATGGTTTAGTATGGCACCCTCTGAATATGTAATTTTTTGCGCTTATTTCTTGGAATGATGCCTAGGGCTTTTAATATGCAAAAAATAAAGCTATAATTAGCGTTGCAACTAAACCCAAACTAAGAGAATTACACTGTTTCTTTAACCCATGTTTTGAAGGGTCTATATTAGATAATCGAACTTTCAAAAGTTTGACTGTCATATGGTCGACACCATATGATCAAACTTTTAAAAGTTCGAATATCTAATAAAAAATAAATAAACTGCACAAATAACCTACCTGAACGTTTTAAGCAGGGTGCAAGCCCCCCTGCACCCCCCATATGGGGGGCTGTGCCCCCACACACCCCTGCTCTTTAAATATACTAACTCCAAGATCGCACTACAGTGCAGAAAAGAGAAATCTTCCATTCCACGCTGTACGGAGTGCAGAAAAGGGAAATCTTCCGTTCCATGCTGTACAGAAATCTCCATTAAAACATTCGAACTTTCAAAAATTCGATCATATGGTGTCAACCATATGACACTTGAACTTTTGAAAGTTCGATTATCTAATATAGACCCTGTTGTGAAGGATCATCACGTGGATATTTGGAATTTTACTAAAAGAGGTTACTAGGAATAATGCATACCCTTTCACACAATTCATTACAAGACATCTCTTCAAAATATTTCATGAAGATATATGTTACTTGTTTCCATACTATGTTTTTTATTGCAAAAAATGTAACAGAATATAAAATCATCTTTTGGCCAGATATTTGAAATGTTCATCATCTTGTATTTATGGTAAAGTACTAAAATGCATAATTAATTAACCCCTTTTAACCATATATAAAACTAATTAAAAGACTTGTTTTCAGCAATTTCAATTTTTTATTTGTTTTTCAGAATAGCTGTTTCTGATTTGCAATTCATGAATGGAACAACTATGTTTTTTAACTATATTTTCCAGTCCTTTTAAAAGTATGATTTGCTTTAAAAATACATTAAATTAAAAGAGTTTGACAAAGAGATATAAACATAAATTCTCGTTTATGATACAGTGTTTTGACAAGGATATTTTGATAACCATCTTTAAGAATGTTAAACACAATTACTTTATTAAGCCAGCTGTGTCTCTTATGAAATGCAGAGTCCCATAATTGCTAATGTTCAACCCTTTCACTGGTGACTTATTAGTTGCAGCTTTAGATGTTATATCTGCTAATTTTAGCCTTTAGGATCATAAGATCATAGGAGGTTACTAGGCTAATGGCCCTGGGGCCCTTACAAGCCTAGCCAAGTGTTTATCCACAAAAAAGAAACCTCAGTCAGCATCTGCCATCCTGTCAATGAGGGACACAGGTGGAACCCCTGGGACAAATTTGTGGTTTTTCATCCACTCATCAAGGTTGCGCGTGAAGAGGGTCAGCAAGGTTCTCTGTTTGACATGTATGGGAAGTCTAATCCAGAGATGGGGCAGCCTCTTGGAGACAAACCTGTCACTCCAGCAGGTTTTATTGATGTCACATATTAGATTTAGGCCTTTCAAGTGGATAATGTGCAAGGAGTTAGACTTATGGATATGGAGCATCTCTAGTATGGCAAGGCATATTGCCTTGTAGCAAGACACAGATCACCTCTGAACAATCTGTACGATAATGAGTAGAGTGATAGTGATTTGAGCCTGTCCACATAGGACAGGTGTTGGAGGCCATGGATTCTCTTTGTGAGGTATTTCTGTGGCTTTTCCAGTTGGTGCAGGTGTTTGGAGAGGTGCATACCAAATGGGGCATTGTACTCAATTGTTGGCCTAATGAGGGAGAAGTACAGAGAGGTAATAACCTCCTTTTTTCTGGATGCAATCCCTTTACTTATGAGATGAACCAAGTAGAAGGCTTTTCTGACCACTGCCGCTACATGATGGTCAAATGCAAGATTGTTGTCACCACATTGTTGTCACCACAAGTTGTGTGCTTAGGGGTTGCTGTTGATGTTGTAATCCAAGGGGCCGTTTTTTGCTGAATGATATGATAATATATTTTTTTGCATTTACCTTAAGGCCATGACTTTGGCACCAGTCATTTGTTGCTGTGAGACCCTCTTGTAGTATGTTAACATCATTTGGGGAGTCAGTGACAGCACCCAACTTACAGTCATCTGCAAACTTGGTCAGTCACAGGCCTTTTGTTTTTGCCTGGACCACTGAGAAGTAGATGCCAAACAGGACGGGTCCCGGGACAGATACATGGGATCACCACTAGTGAGAGGTCTGCTGTCAGAGGTGGAGGCACCTATTTTAACCTTGGGGGTCCTATGGATGAACCAGTTGGCCACCCACCTGATGAGATAAGGTTTTACACCAAGTTGTGTTAGCTTTCAATGATGCCCAAGTGGGAGTTTGTATCAAAGGCCTGGGCCAAGTCAAGGTAAGCTATATGTACCGACTTTCCCTCATCAAGAGCCTTGGTGACAGTCTCAAAAAAGTCAACCAGGGTCAATAGGCAAGATCTGCCCTTAATGAATCTGAACTGGATAGGTCAAGTGCTTGGAGATTGCCTGTGTCCTTGTTTATGAGATCCATAATACTATGCTCCATGGCTTTACAGATCAGACTTGTCAAGCTAATGGGGTGATAGTTTCCAGGGTCAGTAGTGGCATCACCTTTGTGAAGGGGGTTGACAATGGCAGTTCTCCACTCTGCTGGAATGAAGCCAGTACTTAGGCTATGGTTGAATAGGGTGCTCAGTGGCAAAGCTAGTTCTTGCTGGAGATGGTGCAGAATACATCCTGGGATACTATCAAGTCCCATGGAAGCTGTGTCCTTTGCTTTGGATAGGGCCTTTAACACTTGATCTATGCAGATGTGAGGTGCAGGACAAGTATCAGGGATGTTGAATGGGCCTTTGGGGGGATAGAGGGATAAAGTTTGTGCTGAACCTATCTGCTAGCAAGTTGGCTAAGTCAACAGGATCAGTGTAAGTGGTACCATTAAGTACTAATTTGGAACAAACCATGGAGGTTCCTGATGTAACTGAAGAAGGATTTGTGGTTTCTCTTTGTTTCAAAGGCTAGTTTCAATTCATAATTGGCTTTGGAGGTTTTCACTAGTGATCTAATTTGCTTGTTGAGGCTGAGGAGGGAGTTTTTCCAATTTGGAATTTGTTCCATTTTACCCTTGGTCTACAGTTTCTTCCTTTTGTTGTAAAGCCTGTTAATAGAGAATGTCCACCAGACAGGTTTGTGTTTCCTTGAGAAGCAGGTTTTAGTTCTGTAGGGTATGGATGAGTCTATGCAGTTGTACAGATGCTTGTATACAGCATTGGCGTACTGTTCAGCATAGCTGTTGGCATCCTCTGAGGGGAACGGTGGTGTGAAGCTACTGATACTCTCTCTTAGGAGGTTGTAGTCAGCTTTTGAGAAGTTTTTTAACCTGGTTACAGCTGGGGGGGTGGGATAGAAACTTTGAATGAGACAGACCAATGATCTGATCTCACCAGGGAAGAACATACTATGGGAGTGGTGCAGGCTTGCAGTGGTCAACCATGTTGGTGAGAACCAAGTCTAAAATGTTATCTCCCCTTGTGGGAGATGAGACAAGCTGGTCTAGTGTGTCAGAACTGATGAAGTCAAGGAATCAATGAGTGAGTGCATTAGTGCAGGAATAACTCACCCAGTCTTTGGTGGGGTAGTTGAAATCACCAAGGATCGGGGTGTTAATGGGTACTGTGATGAAGTCATGTAGGTCCAGGTATGAGGAGTGGGTGTCCTGAGTCATGGAGGGGGGTCTATAGCTGGCTATAACTTGGATGGGTGTCTTGCCAACTGTCAGTTGCACCTAGAGTAATTCCAGTGCATCATGCTGGCAAACAAGTATGAGGAACAGACCAAAAATATGAGGCAAAAATCTGGAGAGTTGAGAGCTATGGTAGGGTCAGTTAGAAACTAATTCAACTTCCTTCACGGAGTGAAAAGAAATCCAATCTCGCTAATTAGTGAGGAGAGCTGAGAAACAGGATTTCCTGTTTGGCTCCAAACATTTCGCTACACTGTTATTTAACAGAAGTGCACCTGCAGCAATGAGAGAGAGAGACCTCAGAGGTTTCTGACAAAGAAGATCAAGGGACTCCAGTATGTGGCTTACACGGGTCTATATTAAAAGATCGAAAAATTAAAACCACGAACGCCTAAACAGCGAATGAAATGGAATCTTGAGCATGCTATTGTGGGGGGCTGCACCCCCCCACACCCCCCGCTAGATATATATTCCAACTCCGAGATCACACTACAGTGAGGAATGGACAAATATTCCAATCTTAACTGTGCCGTGATCTGACAAACAGCACTTTGAGGTTCAGTTTTTTTCGCTCTTTAGGTCTTGTAATATAGACCCCTTACACAGACCGACTAAAGCCTGTGTCACTATACTCTGTCATATAGACTTCTTAGGGGAGACTTATGCCTGGCTTACACAGCAAACCCACATCTAATGAATCTGCTGCACATCCGTAAATCAAGCAGGACTGAAGCTACCCATTCCAGGGACCTAAATATGGCTTGCGACTTGAATAGAACATGCTGGAGGGACAGATTTTTCTCCCAGTGAGATATCCAGAATCCTTCTGAGGATCTGATCCCTATCAGAAATTTGAGAGTCGTAACTTCCTGTCCCGCAATTATGAAAAATAAAGTGTGACAGCAGGAAATATAGTGGATCACAAAACTTAATGAGGTATACTTAAATCATATTTGCAAGGGTGAATTCACCTGTCAGCACAGAGGACTGTGTTACCACGCCCCTGTCAATCAGAAACACTAACTCTAAGATCACTGTATCTCTGAAAAAGAAGAATATTCCAAGGTACAGCAGACCCATAATTATAATATATTCCTTAGAACTGCACTTTTTGGTTTTGATTTTCTGGTGATCACAATTGTAGTCCTCAGAATTACAAAGTCATCACCATTTCAGGCCCTTTTATGGGCAAGTCTCTGAACTAATGGCAGGGTGTTTATTTATTTATTTATTGATACATCTGGCAGTTGCTAACTGGGTCAGCAGGGTGGTCTGTGGATCGTTTTCAAGCATGAGCTAGATCAGAGAAGAAAGGCTAAATAAAATATTTATATGGACAGTCTAATGTAGTCGATCAGCCACAATGTGTTTAAAGGATGAGAGAAAGTGAATTACCCAGCAGAAACCCTTGTAGATCCAGGGGGAACATGCAGAGAAAGTTAGCAGAAGTGACGATTGAGCACCAGAGCTTAGAAAAGTGAGACAGAGCTCTTGGTATTGAGCCCCGTTGTTCCCCAGCGATGATGATGCCATACAGGATGGGAATAAACATAGAGACAGATAGTCATCAGCTGTGGGGGGGGGGGATTACTGAATGCTTACAAACAGAATATTATGAGTAAACAAAAATCACAAAAACAATCTATGAAACTTACAGACATATTGTGCAATTGCAAAAATGCATTCTGAACACTGTTCATAGCATGTTGTCTGTCATACAATAATTTGTAGGTATGGATCGTTGTAATGACAGGTGCCATATAAATGCATGAATTTGTCTTTGAATTGCACACTACAGCATATAGTAAACCATGGTGCACTATTTGCTTTAGTAACTGAATCAATATGAGGCTTGGCGGTGTAGAACAGCATGACAGGGAACATCTAATGGGTAAGGTGCGATTACATCTGGCATACATTTACTTAGCTGGTGTTCCTTACTCTGCTCTCATGGAACACTGTAATTGATAAAAGTGTGTCCATTCATTTGGCATGATAGCAGTAATGTGGGTTCTAGTACTGTGAGAGCTCCTATTGGTTGGAACTTAGCAGTGTTACTGTGTGGCAGTAAAGAATATGTTTGTTCCATGAAGTTTGCCTGCACCATAAGTTCTAAGTTTTTTTTTTTTTCTTACTGTGCAAAGAAGATTTTTTTTGTAATGTAAGCAGTGATGTTGTTGCTCAGCTTTGTATGCTGAGCAATACATCAGCAATGGAGGCTGATTAGTACAGTCAGACATACCAGAAAAAAATAGATTTCCATCTTTTATTATTTTTCTAAGCAAAAAATATCTTTATTAACTTATCACTTATAACACAGGCAATCATGCAATTGCACATTTGAAAACAAACTATATTGACATATTATCAAGTGCAAATATTATATATCACATTTGCTCTTCTGTGCAGTCATTGTCAATTGAATATTATATAACTCATTTAATTCCTGCCTTCTCTTAAGCCTCATTCCTCTTCCAAAACATTATTCCGCCTGCATTTTTCCCATATTTCCCATTTTTCCTATGTAATTTGCTCCTGCTCTTTTCCAAAGGTCCCACTTCCAGTTCTTTTATCTCTGTTACTATAGTCACCGCTTCTAATAATGTTGGTTTAGACTCTGATTTCCATTTTCTAGTAACTGCCCTATTGGCAGCCACCAGAATTAAACTTAACAAGACTTTACTTTGTCTAGGCAATTTAGATCCTGTAGCATTGCTCAAAAAAATAAATAAATAAATTCCATAGTTATACCAATTTGCTCACCCATATTTCCGAAAGAATAGTCTGCAGGGAATTTTTAAAGTCTGACAACTCATTACACTTCCAAAAATATGTTCCCAGTTATCTCTTTCTTCCCCATCACACCTCCAACATTTGCAACATCTTTTAGTATTATTTATTTATCAAACAACTCACTATACTTTCTTTGATAATGAAATAGACAAACCAAATTTGGTTGATGTAATGGGTGTAACTAAAAAGGAATGAATACTCATTTGGTTGAACTGTTTGAGTAAGCTTAAAAAAGAGAACTGGATAAATATGCTCATTTGTGTGAATCGCGTATGTTGAATTCAGGTTTTATGTAGTGCAGATACATATGAATGAGCAGGAGAATTAATGCTTGAATGAATAAGTGCTGGTTCTGAAGATGTGCAAGACTGCGTTACAGCAGTTGGTGTGAATATGCAGGTGTTTGCAGGTTAGAGTTAGAGTAAGGGTGAGGTAAGGGAATAGATTCAGTGTTGTGCATGTATGGTGCTGTGTGTGTGTGTGTGTGTGTGTGTGTGTGTGTGTGTGTGTGTGTGTGTGTGTGTGTGTGTGTGTGTCTCCTTCCTATGGTGTTTTCTCATATGTAGTGGAAATCTTAGTAATATAATGTGTGGGATTAGGGTTTGGAGCAAGGATAGGGTTAGCGTAAGTGCACAGCCAACCTGCACCACCTGCCTCGTGTGTACAAAACCCTAAATCTAAGCCCACCCCTGCTAAAAAGAAAGCATATATGTATACTGCATGACAATAATGGGAACTGTTATTATGGTCTGCTTTCCTTTCTATTAATGAATGTGAACTCAAGTTACAATTTAAAATGTGATGATTTAATAAAGATGCAAAAAAAGAGCCTAAATCTATTTTGTATAACTCATTTAAACAAAATAACTACTGAACTTAGGCTTAGTATAAAAAAGAAATCAATGACAAGCACCATTCTGCACAATCACTACCTATCCTTCAGTTAGGCCAATGAGTACACCTGAAGTTAGAGGGATCCTTCAACCAGGCCAATGAGTACACCTGAAGTTAGAGGGATCCTTCAACCATGCCAATGAGTACACCTGAAGTTAGAGAGATCCTTCAACCAGGCCAATGAGTACACCTGAAGTTAGAGGGATCCTTCAACCAGGCCAATGAGTACACCTGAAGTTAGAGGGATCCTTCAACCATGCCAATGAGTACACCTGAAGTTAGAGGGATCCTTCAACCAGGCCAATGAGTAAACCTAAAGTTAGAGGGATCCTTCAACCAGGCCAATGAGTACACCTGAAGTTAGAGGCATCCTTCAACCAGGCCAATGAGTAAACCTAACATTAGAGGGATCCTTCAACCAGGCCAATGAGTACACCTGAAATTAGAGGGATCCTTCCACCAGGCCAATGAGTAAACCTAAAGTTAGAGGGATCCTTCAACCAGGCCAATGAGTACACCTGAAGTTAGAGGCATCCTTCAACCAGGCCAATGAGTAAACCTAAAGTTAGAGGGAATCCTTCAACCAGGCCAACGAGTACACCTGAAGTTAGAGGCATCCTTCAACCAGGCCAATGAGTAAACCTAAAGTTAGAGGGAATCCTTCAACCAGGCCAATGAGTACACCTGAAGTTAAAGGGATCCTTCAACCAGGCCAATGAGTAAACCTAAAGTTAGAGGGAATCCTTCAACCAGGCCAATGAGTACATCTGAAGTTAAAGGGATCCTTCAACCAGGCCAATGAGTAAACCTAAAGTTAGAGGGATCCTTCAACCATGCCAATCAGTACACCTGAAGTGTAAAAAAGTAGGAAAACAACAGGTATAGAAAATAAGTGAAATGAAGTACTACATGATGCAAATAGAAGATGGCACCATAATTGGATGGAACTGAAGGGTTGTTCAAGTAGTTTCTAATGAGCCTCAAGCTGAATACCACGTTCTACAGAATAAACTGGAAGTGTCTGAACAATGAATAACCAGGTTCAAATGTAATGAGAATGTTTCTGTTCATTCAGATGAGTTACCCTCACCCAATATGTGAGACAAGGGTGAAAGCTCACAATCCACATATGACAAATCATGTGCCATCTAGTCAAGAAAATTAAGAACGGCTCTTCCTGGCCCTGTTATGACCGCTTTACAGATTGACTCCAAAAATGAAATGTTCCATCATAATTGCTTGTCTCATAGTTTCCCTTCCACAATCTCCAGTTTGATTTCCACTTCCTATGCTGCTTGGCATGCAGTAGGGGCACTGTGTCAGAATCGCATGGGCAGGTAAGTCAGTGTGCACTTTTAATGTTCTGCTTAAAGTATTGATTACTGTCAGAACTACCTTTAATTTACAATTAATTTCAACTTCAGCTTCAGTTTTATTAGTGTATATTATCTAAGTGCTTTACAAATTTCAAAGAGAAGCAAGATGTAAAACAAATAATAAAAAATTAGCAATGTTATAATAAATGCAGAGCTATTTAAATAACTGACATACTGTGCACCGCATAAACAGATAAAAAAAAATAATAATAAAACATTGAGCAAATGTTTAAGTAACATATTGCAAATCACAGGTGAAGTGTGTTTAGCAGCATGGTAAGCCATATACAATCTAAACTCACTGTCCAAAAGTCCTAAAAACATTTAGATACATTTCAGATCCCATGGCTGCTTTTAATAGAGTTCAGTGGCCAAAATCAGTTCACATCAAGTCAACCATATAAATATGCTTAGTGCTTATTGCAGCTCTTAGAATATTACCCCATTTTCCATCTTACCTTTAAAATCTGCAATATCTACTCCAAGACCACCACTTATTGGAGAGCCCACATTCTGCCTCTCAGTAGTCATCTTGGGATTAGTGCTTCTGTTTTGTTCCTGCTGAAAGAAGGAGCATAGGGACATTATTTTCTGGAGACTCCTGATTACTAGAAAACCTAATAACCGCTTCATAGGTGCCAGCTTGGAATTTGGGCTTATGTTTTGCTCCTGGTTAGAGAAAGAGCAGAGTAAATCGATTCCTAACTGTTTCTGATTGGGCAGTTACTGCCAGTGTTTGACCTTCCTGATTGGTACTGTTTCTATTCATGGCATCTTCAAAGAAAAGGCTACAACAAGCCTATATACTCTTGCAACATCTGGCACAAGACTGTTAATCACCAAAGAGCCGGTGGCCTGCTTCTCATCTTGGGATTGGTGCTACTGTTTTGCTTATGGTGAGAGAAGAAGTAAAGGGGCATTGTATCCCAGCAGGCTGAAGCTGTGGTGAGACCAGCATTAGTAGCAGCCAGGCAGTAGCCATTCAGGAGAATCCCCTCTTTTCAAGTTCTTGACAACACAAATTTTTTGTTTTCAGTAAGTACTGTTTGATTTGTTTCTAACTTCAGAAAATATCTCCCTAAATACTTCATCCATAAATCATCAGGGTATACTTATTAGTTTCTCCTCAAGTGTTTGGCAGTGCCCTGTATAGATACAGACACCTTGACCTGACATTTTTACTGTAAAAGCACCCTTAAAGTTTTACCATTACCTACTCACACACAGGGTGACCGCCCCCAGATTTGCAAACCAGATACTCCTGACATTACTTTATTCTCACTCCAACCATCTAATCAATAAAAAGGGACTGTTGCCATGGATAGGAACTTTCCTGCTATCTCTTTTCCCAGCTTGGTGGGTATGGGCATCCTGAGGCTATGCAGAAATGGCTTCATGGTTGCTGACAACAAGTTAATTCTCAAAGAAAGTAATATGGTATGTGAAAAATGTATTTATACAATGTTACTGGAGGCAAAGCTCTCACATAAAAGCACTCCTAATGTCAATCAGGTTGTCAGTAGTACACACGCTGCCCCCATCTCAAACAGTCCATATCAGACACATAGACCCCCATATGCTGAGGCACCTCCTAGTTGAAGTATACATAACAAATACTCTCAGCAGCCAGAAGGAAAACTTTCAAAACAACTCCCACATCAGCACATACAGCTGCATCTCATGGAGCCTCCACTTCTAAGCCCATAGGGCAAGCCACCACACAGTCCAGCATTCTGGTCATTGGAGACTCCATTGTGAGACACACTGATGCCCTCTCACCAGGCTGAGTAAGGAGAAAGTCACAGTCAATTGCTTATCATGGACCAGGATCCACCATATTATGCACACACGCAGGTCACAGGACTACAAGTACCAGTATGACTTAGTCATAGTCCATGTGGCTGTAAATGACCTGAGACATACCTTCCTAGACTATGTGAAAAGAGACATCATGGCGCTCTCAGAACATGTGTCCCAGGCTGGTATGAGACTAGCATTGAGCAACATTTTATCTTCTCCAAGGATGATGCCGCAATATGAAGAGAAGATGACTGACTTTAATAATTGGATTAGGTTTTGGTGTCATTCTAAGGGAGTGCAATATTTGTCAGGATGGAAGGAGATGGTCAGCAAACCATGACGCTTTACCAGGGATGGTCTGCATCCTCCTCCCCAGGCTTTCAAATATTAGTTAAAACACTGTCCTCCCCCATAGTGCCTTTTTTAGGCAATTCCAAACTGAAAGTACTTCTGACATAGCAAATCAGTGCCAAGAAAATCTAAAAGTGTTTCTGCTCAATGCTAGGAGTCCAAACAACAAATTCCACTGTCTACAAGCTCTCTCACCCTAGAGAATAATGGCATTTGTGAGGTCACTGAGACTCGGGTTAAAGTCACAGAGAGCACACCATCTGTGCAAGAATATAATGCCTTTCACATTACTACACAGACAGGGACTACAGGTAGAGGTGTCTCAATTTACATCAAAAATAAATATACTTCAAGGCTGGTCAAACAGGACAATGCACTTGAGCTTTTCCATATTTAAATCACAATAGGCTAAATCCCATGCCACGTCCTTGCAAGTTATAGGGCCTCCTCTATGACCTAGGAAACCAATAACATGTATTTAAACTTACTGGAAACACTCACCATACAACCCAATTTCATATTCATGGGCAACTTTCATTGCCACACTATTAACAGGTAATAATATATGACACCAAACATACATGCACAGAGATTCCTAGATTTTGTAAACACAAGCTCTCCGGACCAAATTGTTAATATACCAACCAGGGGTCCAAACTTACTGGATCTGGTCCTCATTAATATTGGAGAGTACTGCTTACCCCCTAGTGCAATGTCTTCTCTGGTAAGGTCAGACCACAAAATGGTCTCCTTTGAAATAGAAATAAAGCCTGGAATATTCAGGAACTATGCTAAGGTTAACTTCCTTGTATTAAGTGATAACCTGTCAACATTTCAAGCCCCCTTAAACCCTGAGAACACTGATGCCTATGAGGAACTGTTCAAAAAAACTTTAGAAGTATGTTGATAGCTGCATAGAGGCAGCTGTACCTACCACAAAGAAGTAACTAAAAAAACAAGCCCCCCTGGTGGAATGACAACATCAATAGGCTGTATAACAGAAGGAAGAGAATCCTGGCAAAAATAAGGAAGTGCAGCATCCAGCAGGATAAAAGCACTCTCGTCAAACTAAACAAATAACTCCGAGGATAAATAAAGTCTACCGAAATCAGATTTGAAGTAAATTTGGCCTCCCAGGTCAAGGACAATCACAAGGCATTTTTTGGCTATGTCCACTACCTCAAAGGCAATGCACAATTATATGCAGATTCATTGTTAATGGAGCCACCTATACTGAGTTAGGTGATAGAGCAAACCTACTGACTGACAAATTCAACTTCAGCTTTTCCCCTCTCTCTCCCCCCTCAACCTTCCCTCAGGAAATACCATCAGATAAAGCCCCCTTTACTATCACTAGGGAGCAGGTCCTTAATGCACTCTCTAAGGCCAAGAGCAGTGCTAATCAATGGGCTCAGATAATATCTTAGGATGCCTTCTAAACAGCATGAAACATGACCTATCAGGCCCTCTGGAACAGCCATTTAATTGTAGACTACAAACTGGCTTTGTACCTCACGAATGGTGAAAAGCAACAGTCATCCCTCTGTACAAAAGTGTGCCATCTACGGACCCTGGAAACTATAGACCCATAAATCTCACTGGTCTCATATGTAATGCCATGGAAAGAATTATAATGGAAATAATCCATAATGACATAGGAAGCCTCCAGACACTGGACCCAACCCAATTTGGTTTCGTCAAGGGCAGGTCATACCTACTCAGCCTGGTGGACTTCTTTGAAAAGGTCACCAAAGCAATGGATGAGAGCAACATGTCTCTCACTGCCTACCTGGACATAGCCATGGCATTTGACACAGTATCCCACTCGGGCATTGCTGACAAACTCAACAGGTTAGATAAAATCCTTATGGCACCCCATGGGTAGCCAGCTGGCTTACAAACAGGACCCAGAAAGTTAGAACTGGGGAGTCCACCTCTGTAAAGAAGCTAGTCACAAGCAGAGTCCCTCACAGATCAATCCTGGGGCCATTCTTTTTTGGTATTTGCTTCACTAAAGTCCAGACCAAGGTCAATTGCCTCTGTCTGGCTAAATTTGCAGATGACTGCAAATTAGGAGCAGTCGTAGAATCCCCCACTGACAGAAATGTTCTCCAGGAAGGGCTAACACAGACAAACAACGTGTCACAGTCATGGACTAAAATAAATGTCAAGAAATGCATAATAATATCCATTGGGAAGTCATTCACTCCTGGTAACTATCACATTAACAACACATCCGTAAGAGTTGACCTAGTAGACAGGGATGTGGGAACACACATAGACATTAATCTTGCTTTTGACCATCACGTGTCTACAGTAGTGAGGAAATCATTCTATGTTGTACAACTTATAAACAAAGGTATGGCATCTAGGTCATAGAAGTCATTGTTCCACTGTATTGAGCATTCATCAGACATATCATTGAGTACAATGCCCCCTTTGGTATGTTCCTAACCAGGCATATTCAACAACTGGAATGTCCAAAGAGCTTCTTCACTAAAAGAATATGTTGCATAAGTAATATGTCCTGTGCAGACCACTTCAAGGCCCTATCCCACTATTCTGTCTCCTACAGGCTGTTGAAGGGAGACCTATGCCTGGCATGTAAGGCATTGTCAGACCCCACCCTGATGGACCTCCTACATATCTGCACAACAAACACCAGAATTACCTACTTAAAGACATAAACCTTGTTTGTGATATAAACAGGACCTGATGGAGAGACAGGTATGTATCCCAGAGACTACCCTTTCTCTGGAATAAGCTCCCCATCCATGGGAAGCAGAGTTCCTCCCTAACCCAATTCAAGAGTAACTTGGACAATTGTATGGGGAACAGGAAATGCACCCCTTGCTTGGCACCTATGTCTTTAGTGGAAACAGGTAGCCTGTAAATGGTTCATCTCCAATGCTCCTGTTTACAACTACCAAGGTTACCAGGACTTATCAGAGATTTGGGATGCAAGGCTAGGCTTAAAAAGGCCCCTGTGCTTGTTAGCATAGTAAACAAGTATGAACCTATATCATCATAATTTGTAACCACCTTTCAAACCTTTTGGTATGTACCTCACAAGACATCTACAACAACTGGAAAGGCCGCAAAAATACCTCACAAAGAGGATTACTGGCCTCAAACAGATGCCTTACGCAGACCGTCTCAAAAAACTCCAGCTTTACTCCGTCACATATCGCCTACTCAGAGGCGATCTCTGCCTAACATATAAAGCTATGTCAAACCCAGAGCTGTTGGACATGCTCCACTTAAAGAAATCCCAATCCCTCCAAGCTACATGCTCTAGGGACCTAAACCTTGTCACCACAATAAACAGAACATGCTGGAGGGATAGATTCCTGTCCCAGAGACCTCCCATACTCTGGAACAGACTACCTATCTATGTCAAACAGAGCTCCTCATTAGCACTCTTCAAGAAAAATCTTGATGATTGGATGGGTAATAGGAAATTCACCCCGGGATCACTTCTGTGGTTCTGCTTGATAGGGGCACAGGAAAATAATTTTCTTGGGTGGCGAAAGCCAGGGTACATTTTTGGCTAGGCTTGTATAGGCCCTAGGGCCAATAGCCTAGTACCTACCTATGAACCTATGAACCTATGAAACATTCAATATCTAACAGTCTCTCTCCAGGCTCTGTAAAAAAGCAGATAAAATGTACCATCCTTAATCAGTTCTTGAGGCATTCATACTTCATTCTTAATCCAATATTATCAGCCGCCAAAATCTCGCAGCTCAGTCTCCTATAATAATAACCAAATCGCCAACATTGCAACATCTTCAAAATGTGGAACAAAGCACCTAAAAACATCAAAATGAAAAATGACCAAATCACCAAAACCCCAAACAACTTCCACACTGTCAAAAAACAGTGAGAGCCAGTAGAGTCCAGATAAAATTCAGTAACAGAAGAATATAAAGAATTCTGGTAAGATCTACAATCCAACATCACAATATTTCTTGGCTGCACAAAACCCAATCTGAAAAACAGCATAAAGAAAGCCTAGTTTTCCATAGACAGCCAGCTGCTGCCATGTTTAGACATGCACCATTTATAATGGGAAAAACACGTCTGCGTTTGATCTTTGCAGTGTCCTGGCTGTCGTTCTTTTTCACATTATATTGACGATACTGATAACAATTCTGAGTCATGTGGTCCTGCATTTTCTGTTACACTCCTAACATTAAATTTCCAACTGATTTTGCAGCAATTGAAGAGTATAGTGCGTTGTTTGAGGGTGTTTAATGTGACATGTCCCACCTGACTTCTTACTGCTACACCATCACGTGATAAATGTTTAATGTGACATGTCCCACCTGCAAGAACTAGTTGATGACTTATGATGTTAGCAAGTAAGGAATTACCACAGATGCATTTAGTGTGAAAATACAATGGCCTATACATTAATTTGGTTGGCATTGTGGGTTCAGTCTTTCATGATGCCATGGCAGAGGTTTTCATCCCTGAGAAAAAAGTCAGGGGCTGCCCTTACTGACAAAATAAAATGCAAAACTAACACAATTCTGGCATCAAAAACTGCATAACTTGGTACTGTGTATAGTAACAAGGTGATACCCATCTCCAAATGGGTTTCCCTAATGCTTGTTACAAAACACGACCAATACACTTCACCGCAAGTATTAATGTTTGATGAAAAATCACACTATAACATGTGTTAAAGTGTTCAGAGAGCAACGTAATCAGCTTACCATGAAACTGCATTATAGCTATTGCCACTTGAGCATGTGAAAAGGTGGGGTTTTTGTTACTTTTTGCTGGAATTATGCTCCTGTCAAATGAATTGGTCTTTCTAACTCTAAAATATGTACCTTTACTTTCTTCACTGGAAACATATGTATTATGTTTTATACACTAGTGTTTAAATTTCCTGTATGCTGAGAAGATGCCATTTCATGATTCTGAGTAGTGTGGGCTTGCATTTTCATGATGCAATAGAGGGGATAAAATCTTATAGAAGGGATAAAATCTTGTGGTGGATGGGCATGTCTTCCATATGTGTTGAGATGTGCTAGAGACTAAAGTGACATTGACTGCAGAATGATCAATCAGATGCTCAGTCAGGCAGATGATAAATAAGTAACTAAAAAAATGCATTTATATTCATGTAAACAGTATTAAAAGAGAAATGTAACTCCTATAGGGATGGCTTGCAATGTTCTTTTTTCAAAAATATATTTAATTCCTTGGTGGACTCTTTGCTCTGCAAGCCCATCCCTTATGTTGGATGGTAAGAATGTTAAGTATGATGCCCACAACTCCCTGTAGGTGTAGGTTCTACACTGTAAGCAGCTCTAAGCAGGTGCACCTGCATGTCAAAGGGTCTATATTATATATTCAAACGTTTAGCTTGTTGAGCACCTAAATATTGACAGCTAAACAGCGAAAGCTTACAACTGAGAATGGCCACTTCCAAGAATTTTTTCATAGGGAAAAAATTTGCTTGGCCGTCGGACACTAAAACAAACTTTCAAACCCTAATTAAGTGGGTGCTTCGCTCCCCACACCCACTAATGTGAGGAGTCTGTGCCCCCCACACCCCCCCAACTAAATATACCAACTCCAAGATTGTTCTACATTGGGGAAAAGGGCAAATTCCCGATAATAGCCAAGCCAATTTTTTTCCTTATGAAAAAATTTGCGGAAGTAGCCATTCACAGTTGTAAGCTTTTGCTGTTTAGCTGTCGACATTTAGGTGTTCAACAAGTTAAACCTTCACTGTTCTAATACAGACCTCGTGTCAAACCTGGTTCCCTGCTAGCAGTACCAGTGTTCAGCAAACAGTACTTACAAAAAAGTATTTTTTTCTTTCTTTGTTTTAATAATTACAGGCTCACTGATGTAATTAAAGTAAAGACTACATGTTTTAGAGTCTTTTAGAGTCAGAAAGCCAACTTAATATGATAAGCACATAATTACAGCAAAAAAGTAGTAAAAACTTTCCACGTTATCTTTAAGATTATTACATAACTTTATTAAAAATGACTATATACTGTAATGCATTCAGTCTAGTGCTTTAAGCAGTACATTCATGATGAGGAACTGTTAATATCATTCCTAGAGTGCTACCATTTTGCACAGAATAAAAGTATTATCGTGACTAAAATACTGATGTACCCTAGCATTACTGACAGTACTATTCAACATTACTGACAGTACTACTCAACATTACTGACAGTACTATTCAACATTACTGGGTAGCCAAAGATGCACATCATGACACCTATCTTGACAGAATAATTAAATATACTGAAAACAGATATTTGTCTTAAAATTAGATGCCAACAACTTCATAAGCTACTCTTGTTTTATTTTACTACTCCTCCTGTGTTCTGCCGGTTTTGTTCTTAGACTGTTATTGCTGGCTTTTCTCCTCTTGGGTTGTTTTAAACCTTACATAGTACTGTTTTGCTGGATTTCTGGGCAGTATGTTCTGCTTTGTTATTATTGTTAATATATTTTGCTCTGTTGCTGTTTTTAAAACTCACTACAGTAAATAGTCTGCATATTAATGTTAACTGCACCATCAGCCTGTTATATTAGCAGCCTTATCTCATGCATTCTCTGTTAATGTTTTTTGATTTTTCTCAGGTATCTCATTGCCCTCTCACCTGTGTTGTTACCATGTTCTCTCACATTCTCTAATATTGCACTTTATCTTACTGCCAGTTATCTGACAACCCCTCCAAAATGTGAGTATTACTAAGTATTACCATTTATGCTGTACTGATGAGCCCACAGAAAGGGTGAAACATCTTATGTCTACTGCTAGTGGGGTTTGACTTTATTGACCTGGATTGCCTCTATAAAGTAAGAAGGACAAACATGTCATGTTTATAACTGCTGGAGTTTGATGTTCTTGGTCTCAGTATTGTAAAATGTCAGATGTCAGTAGTGATTCAAAAGTCACGTAGCAAATGCACTTGTGTGTCCTTATAGAATAATTTACATATTTCCTTGGGGTGTCTCTCAAAGGCAGTTTAAGGCAGTATTAAATCTCCAGTTTACCAAGATGTTTTTAATGCTTTTTTTAATCTATGAATTTTTTTTTGCTTGTGGCTTTGTTGTTTATTTGGGAAATGTTGCAGTCATCCTCATATTATAAACATAAAGCTTTGTGAAAAGCTCTTTTCAGAAAATGACTAAACTATCCACTTATGTTACACTAATAAGCTGATAAAATGGGCAAAACATGTTATATCTGCAACTAATAGGGATTGCTTTTATTATACACAGTCTCTCAATAAAAACTTAAAGTGTATTGGTCATGTTTAGAAGTGCCTTTGCACTACACTTAATTTCATTTCTGGTTGTGCCCCTCATGATTGTTGCAAGCAATTTTGCAAAAAGTAAAAATTATAGTGTGGTTTTTAACTACACACACACAATGATGCAATGGTAGGTATTGAGACATGATTTACATACAACTGAACACAAAGCATTACAGGTAGAGCAGCTGCTACTTATTTACCTTGTGCAGGTAGAGGAGCTGCTACTTATTTACCTTGTGCAGGCAGAGGAGCTGCTACGTATTTACCTTGTGCAGGTAGAGGAGCTGCTACGTATTTACCTTGTGCAGTTAGAGGAGCTGCTTCTTATTTACCTTGTGCAGGTAGAGGAGCTGCTTCTTATTTACCTTGTACAGGTAGAGGAGCTGCTTCTTATTTACCTTGTGCAGGTAGAGGAGCTGCTTCTTATTTACCTTGTGCAGGTAGAGGAGCTGCTTCTTATTTACCTTGTGCAGGTGGAGGAGCTGCTACTTATTTACCTTGTGCAGGTAGAGGAGCTGCTACTTATTTACCTTTTGCAGGTAGACGAGCTGCTACTTCTTTACCTTGTGCAGGTAGAGGAGCTGTGTCTTATTTACCTTGTACAGGTAGAGGAGCTGCTTCTTATTTACCTTGTGCAGGTAGAGGAGTTGCTGCTTATTTACCTTGTGCAGGTAGAGGAGCTGCTACTTATTTACCTTGTGCAGGTAGAGGAGCTGCTACTTATTTACCTTTTGCAGGTAGAGAAGCTGCTACTTATTTACCTTGTGCAGGTAGAGGAGCTGCAACATATTTACCTTGTGCAGGTAGAGGAGCTGCTACTTATTTACCTTGTCCAGGTAGAGGAGCTGCTAGATATTTACCTTGTGTAGGTAGAGGAGCTGCTACTTATTTACCTTGTGCAGGTAGAGGAGCTGCTACTTATTTACCTTTTGCAGGTAGAGGAGCTGCTACTTATTTACCTTGTGCAGGTAGAGGAGCTGCTACTTATTTACCTTGTGCAGGTAGAGGAGCTGCTAACTTATTTACCTTGTGCAGGTAGAGGAGCTGCTACTTATTTACCTTGTGCAGGTAGAGGAGCTGCTACGTATTTACCTTGTGCAGGTAGAGGAGCTGCTACTTATTTACCTTGTCCAGGTAGAGGAGCTGCTAGATATTTACCTTGTGTAGGTAGAGGAGCTGCTACTTATTTACCGTTTGCAGGTAGAGGAGCTGCTACTTATTTACCTTGTGCAGGTAGAGGAGCTGCTACTTATTTACCTTGTGCAGGTAGAGGAGCTGCTAACTTATTTACCTTGTGCAGGTAGAGAAGCTGCTACTTATTTACCTTGTGCAGGTAGAGGAGCTGCTTCTTATTTACCTTGTGCAGGTAGAGGAGCTGCTACTTATTTACCTTGTGCAGGTAGAGGAGCTGCTTTTTATTTACCTTGTGCAGGTAGAGGAGCTGCTTCTTATTTACCTTGTGCAGGTAGATGAGCTGCTACGTATTTACCTTGTGCAGGTAGAGGAGCTGCTACTTATTTACCTTGTGCAGGTAGAGGAGCTGCTAGCTATTTACCTTGTGCAGGTAGATGAGCTGCTACGTATTTATCTTGTGCAGGTAGAGGAGCTGCTACTTATTTACCTTGTGCAGGTAGAGGAGCTGCTACTTATTTACCTTTTGCAGGTAGAGGAGCTGCTACGTATTTACCTTGTGCAGGTAGAGGAGCTGCTATGTATTTACCTTGTGCAGGTAGAGGAGCTGTTACTTATTTACCTTGTGCAAGTAGAGGAGCTGATAGCTATTTACCTTGTGCAGGTAGAGTAGCTGTTACTTATTTACCTTGTGCAGGTAGATGAGCTGCTACGTATTTACCTTGTGCGGGTAGATTAGCTGCTACATATTTACCTTGTGCAGGTAGAGGAACTGCTACTTATTTACCTTATGCAGGTAGAGGAGCTGCTACTTATTTACCTTGTGCAGGTAGAGGAGCTGCTACTTATTTACCTTGTGCAGGTAGAGGAGCTGCTACTTATTTACCTTTTGCAGGTAGAGGAGCTGCTACTTATTTACCTTGTGCAGGTAGAGGAGCTGCTACATATTTACCTTGTGCAAGTAGAGGAGCTGCTACGTATTTACCTTGTGCAGGTAGAGGAGCTGTTAGCTATTTACCTTGTGCAGGTAGAGGAGCTGCTACTTATTTACCTTGTGCAGGTAGAGGAGCTGCTACTTATTTACCTTGTGCAGGTAGAGGAGCTGCTACTTATTTACCTTGTGCAGGTAGAGGAGCTGCTTCTTATTTATCTTGTGCAGGTAGAGGAGCTGCTTCTTATTTACCTTGTGCAGGCACAGGAGCTGCTTCTTATTTACCTTGTGCAGATAGAGGAGCTGCTACTTATTTACCTTGTACAGGTAGAGAAGATGCTACTTATTTACCTTGTGCAGGTAGAGGATCTGCTTCTTATTTACCTTGTGCAGGTAGAGGAGCTGCTACTTATTTACCTTGTGTAGGTAGAGGAGCTGCTACTTATTTACCTTGTGCAGGTAGAGGAGCTGCTTCTTATTTACCTTGTGCAGGTAGAGGAGCTGCTTCTTATTTACCTTGTGCAGATAGAGGAGCTGCTACTTATTTACCTTGTACAGGTAGAGGAGCTGCTACTTATTTACCTTGTGCAGGTAGAGGAGCTGCTATTTATTTACCTTGTGCAGGTAGAGGAGCTGCTTCTTATTTACCTTGTGCAGGTAGAGGAGCTGCTACTTATTTACCTTGTGCAGGTAGAGGAGCTGCTAACTTATTTACCTTGTGCAGGTAGAGGAGCTGCTACTTATTTACCTTGTGCAGGTAGAGGAGCTGCTACTTATTTACCTTGTGCAGGTAGAGGAGCTGCTTCTTATTTACCTTGTGCAGGTAGAGGAGCTGCTTCTTATTTACCTTGTGCAGGTAGAGGAGCTGCTTCTTATTTACCTTGTACAGGTAGAGGAGCTGCTACTTATTTACCTTGTGCAGGTAGAGGAGCTGCTACTTATTTACCTTGTGCAGGTAGAGGAGCTGCTTCTTATTTACCTTGTGCAGGTAGAGGAGCTGCTTCTTTTTTACCTTGTGCAGGTAGAGGAGCTGCTTCCTATTTACCTTGTGCAGGTAGAGGAGCTGATTCTTATTTAAATTGTGCAGATAGAGGAGCTGCTACTTATTTACCTTGTACAGGTAGAGGAGCTGCTACTTATTTACCTTGTGCAGGTAGAGGAGCTGCTTCTTATTTACCTTGTGCAGGTAGATGAGCTGCTACGTATTTACCTTGTGCAGGTAGAGGAGCTGCTACTTATTTACCTTGTGCAGGTAGAGGAGCTGCTAGCTATTTACCTTGTGCAGGTAGATGAGCTGCTACGTATTTATCTTGTGCAGGTAGAGGAGCTGCTACGTATTTACCTTGTGCAGGTAGAGGAGCTGCTACGTATTTACCTTGTGCAGGTAGAGGAGCTTCTACTTATTTACCTTGTGCAAGTAGAGGAGCTGATAGCTATTTACCTTGTGCAGGTAGAGTAGCTGTTACTTTTTTACCTTGTGCAGGTAGAGGAACTGCTACTTATTTACCTTAAGCAGGTAGAGGAGCTGCTACTTATTTACCTTGTGCAGGTAGAGGAGCTGCTACTTATTTACCTTGTGCAGGTAGAGGAGCTGCTACTTATTTACCTTGTGCAGGTAGAGGAGCTGCTACGTATTTACCTTGTGCAGGTAGAGGAGCTGTTATGTATTTACCTTGTGCAGGTAGAGGAGCTGCTACTTATTTACCTTGTGCAGGTAGAGGAGCTGCTGCTTATTTACCTTGTGCAGGTAGAGAAGCTGCTACTTATTTGTGCAGGTAGAGGAGCTGCTTCTTATTTATCTTGTGCAGGTAGAGGAGCTGCTTCTTATTTACCTTGTGCAGGTAGAGGAGCTGCTTCTTATTTACCTTGTGCAGATAGAGGAGCTGCTACTTATTTACCTTGTACAGTTAGAGAAGATGCTACTTATTTACCTTGTGCAGGTAGAGGAGCTGCTTCTTATTTACCTTGTGCAGGTAGAGGAGCTGCTACTTATTTACCTTGTGCAGGTAGAGGAGCTGCTTCTTATTTACCTTGTGCAGGTAGAGGAGCTGCTACTTATTTACCTTGTGCAGGTAGAGGAGCTGCTACTTATTTACCTTGTGCAGGTAGAGGAGCTGCTACTTATTTACCTTGTGCAGGTAGAGGAGCTGCTTCTTATTTACCTTGTGCAGATAGAGGAGCTGCTACTTATTTACCTTGTACAGGTAGAGGAGCTACTACTTATTTACCTTGTGCAGGTAGAGGAGCTGCTATTTATTTACCTTGTGCAGGTAGAGGAGCTGCTTCTTATTTACCTTGTGCAGGTAGAGGAGCTGCTACTTATTTACCTTGTGCAGGTAGAGGAGCTGCTACTTATTTACCTTGTGCAGGTAGAGGAGCTGCTCCTTATTTACCTTGTGCAGGTAGAGGAGCTGCTACTTATTTACCTTGTGCAGGTAGAGGAGCTGCTACTTATTTACCTTGTGCAGGTAGAGGAGCTGCTTCTTATTTACCATTTGCAGGTAGAGGAGCTGCTACTTATTTACCTTGTGCAGGTAGATGAGCTGCTACGTATTTGCCTTGTGCAGGTAGAGGAGCTGCTACTTATTTACCTTGTGCAGGTAGAGGAGCTGCTATGTATTTACCTTGTACAGGTAGAGGAGCTGCTACTTATTTGCCTTGTGCAGGTAGATGAGCTGCTACTTATTTACCTTGTGCAGGTAGAGGAGCTGCTTCTTATTTACCTTGTGCAGGTAGAGGAGCTACTACTTATTTACCTTGTGCAGGTAGACGAGCTGCTACTTATTTACCTTGTGCTTTCACTGCTACATCGATGTGCATTAGTTTTCAGTATGAGGTGTTCCATGTGCAAGAACTATTTGAGAACATGTTTTTAGCATGTGAGAAATTACTTCTGATGCTTTTAACAAGGGAATACAGTAGTTTACACGTTACTTTAGTTACTGAGGCATTATGGGTTCAGTCTTTCATGATGTCAACATACCAACAAAATACAATGCAAAAACAAAACACAGTTTTTGCATTACAAACTATGTAATTTGGTTTTGCACACGGTATGGAGCTTATATCCGACTCCAAAAAGTTGTTACTTACACTTCTTTTACAACATGACTAATATACATTAACTTAAGCATTTAGTTGGTGGGTACTCAGAAACCATGTAGCTGAATCACTTGTGTTTCTTTAAAGGGTAATTTGCATATTTCCCATGCATCTCCATCAAAGGCAGGTTAAGGCATCTAGTCTGTCTTCTTCCAGAGTAGTAGACTGTGCATCCCATATCAAGTGGCTTCTCTGCAGTGCCCTTCCATTTTGTCTCCTTGATACACAGGATCATCAGCAACCTTTTTATCATCATCAGCTTCCACACTGTGTCCTATCAATGAACCATCACTGAGTGTGCAATTCTTAGCTCATGTTTGGCAGGTTGATTTCCCTCAACAAAGCTATCCCAGGTAACCTAGGATGGGCAACTGGATACTGAACACTGGCCAGCCAGTAGGTTATTTACCAAGGTTTTATGGGTTTTATGGCAGGTACACACTGGCCAGTAGGGGCACTTACACCCTCCCACCATTAGCATGAGTTCCTGGCATTGTTCAGAACAAATACCCATGCCCATTTTTGGCAACATTAGTCCACACAACTGAATCACCAAAGTTATCTCTGACACAGTATGCAGTCTGTAATACATGTTCTCCTGTCTTGAGGATAGTGTGCACCACAGCCGAATGCCAAAGCAGTTGGTCTGTACAACTCTTCCCCTTACAGGCACCATCAACAAGAGTCTGTGCAACTGCCTACAACTCCATTCTTGGGTAAGTCTGAGGTGGGAACACTCAGCATGTTTTGGGAGGGAGATGAATCCCACAGAGAAACAGGGAGAATGTGCAAACTCCATGAAGGCATTGGTCGGATGTCAGGCCTGAACCTTGTACCTTGTGCAAGAGAAGCATGGACTTATAATTCTCTCTTATTTGTGTCTGTATACCTTCTATTTTGGTTTTGATTGTGGTGATATTTTTAGTTTATTACTGCAGAACGTGTTTGAAAATCTCCATCTGTTTTGATATTCTGTGTTGCTTTTACCATATCTGTCTTTCTCGAGGGGTTTGAGTATCTATTTTCTTTTCTATAATCTTATAATACTTATACCACTTGACTTAGCTTCTGTGTTTTTTTGTGGTGGCACTTTATCTGCTATTAATTTAGCTGCACAGTAGTTTATTTCTGTTAAATCATATTATTTTCTCTTAATAGTCTTGATTGCTGTGCTTCAGCTGTTTTATCAGTTTTCTAACATTCTGGAGTTTATTCACTTACTGTATTATCTTTCTTTCATTTGCTTAATATGCCTGCCAATTTCAATTCAATCAAGTAGATCATTCTCTTCTAGACTAAAATTATCTTCTTTGCTCTCTGTTTTCTGTTCCTTCCTTTTCTGAGCAGTTCTAAACAGATTTTCATGAGTCTCTTGAAGAAGGTTCTAGAATTCCACTCAGGTCTATCCTCTTTACAAGTGTCCATCTCTATTTGTTGCACTATCTCCTGAGGATTCATTGACTTATCTTGTTGTGGTATTATCTGCACCAGAGTCTCATCACTAAACACTTCTCAGTTGATTTATCAGTTACATTTCTATTTGTTGGTTTTCTGTTTCACTAAACGTTTTTACATTCCTTTTTTGTTTCCTTACTCTTCCTGTCTATAATTTACCATGGGTAGATGTAATGTTTGCATCAGTAGCAACAGCCCCCATTTTCACATTTTCCTACATGAGATCATGGTGTAGAATCATCTGTTCCAACTTCTTTTTATTCAATGCCTCTCACCTACCTTTTTGTGACAGGGCTTGTCTCATTTGATCCATCCATCTGTTTACTGGGCATCCTCGTTTCCTCTTGCTGTCTTCTCCTCCTCTCTTCCCAATCTCTTTCCATAGATTATCTTCTGCTTTCTTACACACATCTTAACCATTGCAATCTGTTTTATTTTACCTTCTCGGCAACTGGAGTTCTTCAGCTTCTGCTCTGATATCATAATTTCTTCATCTGTCCCACAGTGTGCATCCTACCACACATCTTACAAACTTTATCTCCTTCACATCTAGCTTCCTCAACTGCTCGGTGTTCACTGTCAGGTTTCTGGATCATACAGAAGTACTGCCCATGCTACTGTTTTGTACATCTTACTTTTCATCTTTTTTGGCATTCTTCTTCCACAAATTACCCCCGTCAATCTGTGCCATTTGGCTGCAGACCCTCTGATACTAGCTTTGGCTGCCTCATTCAGACTTCCCTTCTGCTCAAGCACCCCTACCAGATACCTGTAGCTATTATAGGTTCATAGGTTCATAGATTAGTACTAGGCTAACTGCCTTTGTGGGCCATTTTTAAGCCTAGCCAATTAACCCATGTGAGAATCAAACCATGCACCTTTTGTTTATAAGGCAAATATTTCAACCATTATGCCAACCTCCCACCCACATATTAATCTTTTCCAATATTTTCTATCTTAATTTTCTTCTGCTTTCCCAGTTTGTTGCCATGACAGCTGTCTTGCCTGTACTCATTTTTATTCAGTTTTCCATTCCATTTTCCAATTATTTGCTGAAGTTCTTGTTTTGAATCTTTGTCTATCATTGTCTGTATATCTCTCTAAATATCGTTGAACCTGCAGTAGTCATATTGTTTAGTACAGCTTTCTTTCTGCCTAACTGTTACACCATATCAGATATATTTTCTTTCCAAGTCCGTGCCTCTTTTTTACACATTTTGATAGCCTCCAGGCTTTGTTCTTTTTCTCTAGAATTTCATTAATCGCGTCTTTTAACAGACAAGCCAATGTTTGTCTAAATATGATTTTGATCTAATTTGTTCTTTTAAAGAGCTCACATTTTTGCAGCTGTTATCAGTTTCCCTGATGCAATTATTTTTCTTTTCTCTGACTTCTCCTTTCTCTTGCTAAATGTTCTCTCTTTGGGAGTTTTTAATTTCCTGTAAAATAGGAGCAATAATAACCTCTTTTATGTTTATAAGCCCATTTTACAATTTTATAATCACATTAACGCACTCTGATATGTGTATTATGTCCTGATAAAAGCATGCCCAGGCAATACCAACAAGTGGCTCAGCCTTAGAAATGTACCATGGAATGATCTTATCAAAACATAACCTACACCTCATCATGTGCTAATGCTTGTGTAAGACTATCTGAACATGGCGGTAACAGTGAAAATTTACTACACCAGTAAACATAACCTAAATAGAAGTGCACCTGGTTGAAACACGTTCAGAAAAAAATAAGGAAGCGTAAGATGGTGAAGGGCTGCCCTTTGTCAAAGAGAGTATAAGACTGGCCAAACTTCAAGCCACCAATATGCAACTAAAGAAGAAAATGAAATTGCCATTGAGATAGGCAAGAAGGTATCCAGCTGAACAGTACTGACTGCAGACTGTCTTCTCCAGCAACATGTAGTTTCTATGAAACTAGTAATTTGTCCAGAGAGATCTTAGCAACAGCTAACCATTAAGCCAGTTCTAGGAGGTGGGCAGCTTCTACATACAAGATTGCTCTCTACCAAATAACCTTTGTGATGATATCAGTTTAAGATCTGTTTTTTTTTTCTTTCCTTGACCAGGTTGCCACCATAAAATCTGCATTTTCTCCATCTGGCTTCAAAGGCAATACTTTGATCTCTGGAGTATTTTGTCTTTCTTCCTTGTGGCCATTGTTTAGTATTCCTGATTATGATGAGATCCTCACTGTGATTTCAAGTCCATGTACCACAACTTTTGCATTTGACTCTTAACCCTCTAGTTTTGTTGTCACCAGCCTGAATGAATTGGCCCTATTAGATATGTGTCCTTGTTGAGGACTGGAATCTTTCCAACCTTGTTGAAGTTGGCTCCTCTCTCAGGAAGCCATCTTTGAACCCCAATGTCCTTGACAATTCTACCCCATTTCAAACCTTGTTTTCTTTGAGGAGATTATTGAGCAGTTAACTTATGTCCATCTTAAATAAGATCCTGCAATCAATAGGCATAATGGTCCTAATCAGTCCAGACTTCTGTTTCATCCTAGTACTGTGAGAGCCATCGTTAAGGTTATGAATAATCTCCTTATGGTGAAAAATCAGTGTTGTTATTCTGAAAGTCTAGATTCTTGAATGGACTGTACACAGAGAATGATCACAGGATTAAACTCTACAGATTTTCATCCTCTTGATTACAAAAGCCTTGGGATTTGATTTTGGACATGTTCTGTACAGTATATATGCTGCCCTTAAGGGATCTCACTAGATGGGGGTGCTTCTCATAATTTTGCTTTGCTGATGATATTTAGTGTTATCTGTCTTTTCCTCCTGCTCATATGGCAAGCATGCATTCTGTTTCAGATGATTTTGAGACATTCATCGATGGCTATCTGCAAATGTGTTTAAGATTAATGTATTCAAGATTGAGGATGTGGTTATACAGATTACTTTTGAGAGATTTGTCAACTTTGCCACTTTCTTCTTTCACTCTTTATGGTGTTAATACACATGAGTCAGTTTCAAAGGAGCCTAGCCTTGGAGTTATCTTAAATAACCAGCTAGTGTTTATGTTGTAGATGGCAACCATGGTAAAATCATCTTATTCCTATTTTTGGAACAACTCTGAAATTAGCCATCTAATAAATAAATATGTGCTGTCTATAGGCATTTACTCTCTTCCTGCTTTGACTATTGTAATGGACTTTACCTGGGGCTGTATGAAGCTAAATTACGTCATTTATAGCTAGTGCAAAACTCTGACGCTAGGCTATTTACTAGTATATTGCAGGAAACCATAATTATACCTGTGCTGTGAGCCTGCACTGACTTCCTGTTCAATTTTATATTACCTTCAGGACAATGGTGTTGGTTTATTGGTCCCTACATGATCTGGATTTTTCTTACTTGAAGTCGTTTTTCTGTACTGCCCTCCTCAGGTATTGCATTTGCCCTCCCAAGGGCTGTTAATAGTTCATGAGGCACAGGTGAAAATATCACTGTTTTGCTTTCAATGCTCTGTGTGGAAAGAATACATCAGTGGTTTTAGTAGTGCTCCACTCTGGCTTACTTAAAGGTTATCTATACATTAACCTTTAAAGAAAATCCTTTGGACCATTTATATGTGTTTATTTAATAATTTTATTAAGTGAAGTTTATAGATAAAGGATTATTTTATTCCTTCAGTTGTGGGCTGCACATTATTATTTGAAGGTTAATGTAAAAAACACTGGGCTACACATTATATTTTTTAAATCTGTGGTTTTCTTTCTAAATAATCCTTTTGAAAGTGGAGCATCATGTTATCTTATACATATTTTATACTTTCATTCCATCAATCATCTACATGTTATCTTTGACTGATGACTGAATTTTATTGAACACATTAATTTCCTACTTTATACTTACGACCTATTAGAAATACCAAGCATGTGACTGCTGACACATTCTTTGCTGTTTGTGACGACCCCACTTACATCCAGGTAGTAACTAAGGAGCCTCAATCCCCACCACTGCCTCCGGTAAAGGAGCGTCACTGAAAGCATAGATAGAAACACACATTTTCCCTAAGAGTACACCAGGAACAGACTCCAAACCTGGGACTGGACTTTATGCTTCACTCCAGGCCCTTGAATGAGTCTTTACATTAACCACTGCAGAGCACTGTATCCCAGTTCTATGTATTTGACACACTCACTCTTAAATATTTGATATTCACTCATACAGACACTCTTGGGAAAGACTGGCACAGATTTACAGGCTATGTCCTCTTTCCAAATTACAAGGCAAAGGCTGCCACCAGTCAAAATGCCACAGTACTCTCCAAAAGGTGTGTTCAATTATACTGAGTAAAATAAATATTGATATAAAAAGGTAGAGTGAAGTCCAAGCAGTAAGGCTTTTTGGAGTGGCCCTGGTGTTATCACAATAAGCATAAACACTCCCAGGTTACTAAAAGTATTTTCTAAAATAACTAGCCACAATATAAGGTAGAAAAATATTTAATAAATAAAATGATTTCAAAATATATACACTGAATAACTGATTCCAATAAACCACAGAGTTTCACACATTGAAATTAAAAAAATGACACTGTAGGATAGGTTTTGCACTGATTGAAGAAAAACTCTATCTAATTATAGATCTCTAATTGTCTAAAGATTAACTGTCCCTGTCTAATCTAATTAATTCAGCAAGACAAGATGATACTCTTACTTCTGCAAGGGAAAATAAGAATATATGCCCACTCTTCAGGCTGTTGCTTGGTCCTCAGCAACTGGAATAGTAACTCCTATTCTTGCTGAATAGCTCTGGAAAGCAAACTGAGTGATAACTATTAATCTGAAATACAACAAATACTGTCAACTCCTACAAACTATTACAAACTGAACTTTAATTGACTCCAGACCTGCTTTTATAGCAGAATCTTTTAAAAGTCACATAAAGCTGTTATGAGAATTTTACTTTCTCAGACTTTAGAAAGTAAACAAAGCAGCTGCTGTGGAAATTCTGTTCCTTTCAGCTCTAGCACACAATGACACCGCATCTAGGTCAGCTGACTGGCATAACTTGCATTCAGATTTTTTTTTTTAAAAAGATATACATTTGGTCAGGCAGAAGAAAACTGATTCAAACATATTACATAAATCAAACTAATAATCAAAAAACATAAACTTATTTAGAAAATTATAGCTAATCATGCTGGCAGAGCTGCGGTGGTGCAGCGGTAGTGTTGTTGCCTCACAGCAAGAGGTTCGCTCGTTCGATTCTCGGCTGGAGAGCCTTCTGTGTGGAGTGCCTTCATTGAAGGTTGGGCATAAAGCTGGCACCTCGGCACTGTAAAAATCTACTGCCAATCATTAGCCCTAACCGGGAAAAGCAGAAAGAAGAACAACAACATAGCTAATCATGCTGGCATATCTAACACAAGGTAGTTTACAATTATTTGCAAGCATTTACAAAACCTCAGCCAGTTATGCTACTACAGATAATATTATCTGATATCCTCACACTGTTATAATTGAGCTGTAACTTATGTATTTATTCTGTGTGTTCCAATGTGGTTATGAAATGTGTCAGGTTATGTATTATTCTGTTCCATGTTATATCATGTACCTAGTACCCTTTTAGGAAACATCGTTGTTTTTTATATGATATGATAAGGTATATTCTTGTTTCTTTGGTTTATAAAATTATTCATGGGAAACTACTTCCTTAGTATTCCACTCAGAGCATGAAGCGAGAAACTTGTCTATCTAGTATATTTTTATGGGAGATCCAATATTTTACAAAGGTGAAATCTACTAAATCTATTGGTCTTAAAACAACCTTACTTATTCAAAACATCTGTTATGTTTTTTTTCATTACTAATTAGCTATCTTTTTGACACTTATAAGAAATTTAACTTTTCTGTTGTAAATGTGTTTGGCAATGTTGAATTTTATTGCAACTTTATCTCCTGTAAAGTGGATGAGCCTATGGATCCAATGTATAACATAAACAAAATAAAATGAAACTGGAAACAGCATGAAGGTTGATATTAGCTATTACATTTTATTGTTTTTTTCACATATTTTAGCATTTAATTTCACTCTCTTATTTTCACATCCATGTTTTCTTTTACTGCTTATTACTGATCACATATTTTATGCCAACATCTTTAATAAAGTTGAAGTTAATAAAATTTAAGTTGAAGGTGAAGTAAAATGCTTGTATAAAAATGATGTAAATGAATGAGAATGCATTGTTAATCAAAGACCATAACATGCCTTAGATGAACTGGGCCATCACAACATAATTGCATATTTCATATTCCTCTAAGCAGAAGGGGCTCTGACACCAAGAAGAGGAGCAGATTAATGCCCGCAGATTTCAATGTCTGCACTGAGTGGTAAGAAACACTTTATCAAACCACAGGATGTAGCATCAGTTGGATGTTTCTAGCAACAATACAGTGTATGCAAAATGACCATAATGAACATTTACAAGGCTTTGTGGCAATGGTCCAAGTCATTCAAAGTATGGCCCTTACTAATATGGCACTTTAAATAAGACAAACTAACACAGAGACAGATAAGAATACTGAAATGAAACTCGTGTGTGAGACGTAAATAAGAAAATACTTTTATATACAAGGCAAAAAAGAAGAAAAGCTGCATACATTCTCTGGAGGAGGAGTTAAGTTGCTGATAAAGAAAACCTTAAGAATAAGAATATTAATTTCATGAAGTAAAATAATATTCTAGAGAAAGGGGAAAAGATTTTTACCAAAACTGCAACAGACAGGGAGTAATTATTTGAGAAACTAAGACACAATTACAGTACAGCATCGATAATGCAAAGAAATTGATACACAAGTCATGTTTATGTAAATTAAATTAAATTATAAAATAAAGTGTAGTAAGACATAACAAAACAAAGAAGGCATGATGGGGGATAGAGAAAAAAGTAACAACTGCAGACTGACATTTCCTTTGAGTATTCATGTAAGATGAGTAAAACCACACATTAATATTTCTTTTGAGGGTACATGGTAAGGTGGGTAAGGTCATTACCTTTACCTGAATTGTACAAAAGGAAAGAAGGCATGCCATGTCTTGCCAAAGACAAAGGTGTCTGAACAAATGAAGAAAAAGTCTATGATTTGAAAAGCCACTGTCTTCTCAATATTCACTCTGTGATCTTTAAAATCTTGAAAAGTAAAGTACCACTTGCACTCAAAACACTGCTTAGTGAATCCTAAACAGAACAGATGGCAGTAGGTTAACAAATATTATCTGTATTATGTACCGCAGACAGACTAAGAAGGTAGAAGAAGCAAAAAATAAAATCTAATTAGTCTGACCTCTGAAGCTGACAATATCATGGAAGTACAGCTCAGGAAAACAATAGCGTGACTGAAACAAAAAGTACTGTTAACTCTCAGGCAGTGCTAGTTATCTGCATGTTAATCTAGTCAAATTAGTTAATTTCTGCAGAAATTCTCTTTTTGTTTCCAGTTCGTCTAGACCAGGGTATATGGTACATTCCCTAAATGCCTGTACAGACAGTACCCCCATATCAGTTTGTGCCTCCATTACTGTCACAGTTTGCCTCTAGCCTGATGTATGAGAATAAGTACTTTTATCCTGAGCAGTAATGATTTGTCAGCCAATCGCAATGAACAAATTCATGTGTGCAGGAGCCTGTACAACAAACGTCTTTTCATGCTGCCTCACCTGTACCCTTGGATAGGCACATATTTGGATGTGCATACTTATGTGTACGCACAGTTCTTGACATCAGTCCCCTTATAAACAGGAAACAGTTGCCAGTGAAACACTAGATACCACTAACATCCCAATGTCATCAAACATGACCCGCTTTGTCACAAAGAACTATCTCTGAAATGTCTGACATTTTCCTCTCACCCAAATCACTAAATATATGTAGTGGTCATAGCCGGCCTCAGGGATAGGCCAACTAGGCATCCACCTAGTGCGCCGCTCTAGCAGGGGCACTTTCCCAGTATTTATTTAGTGTAAGTAGACCAAGATGGTGGCACTGGGTGTTGTGGTGGGGGCGCCGTGGAACCCTTTTGCCTAGGGCACCAGTTAACCTAAGGCCACTCCTGGTAGTAGTCACTAAACCCAAGTTGTCACCATCACTGGTTGAAAAAATAACACGATGACAGCGGGCAATGTTAGCATACTCTGACATATCTTTTTAAATGAGCAACAAAGTTAACAAACTGTAGAGCGCTCAACTGCCCTAGCTTTAGATACAGTATGTATTTAATATGTAAAACTGATCAAGAGATGGGGGATGTTGTAGGTAGAACGTAAAAAAAAAAAACAATAATGACTGAAATGAAGACTGGATTGATTAAGAAGCAGAAAGCAGCTGCTGATATCAAATGACATGTGACCAAACCGGAGAACAAAAAGTAAAAACACATGCTGAGTAGAATGCTGGGACTGCTCTTTGTGTGTACTTGAACAGTATTGGTAACAGACTAAAACCAAGAGTTGTCTATTTGTAAATAGGCCCAAAATCCCCACAATAGTTCAGTAAGGCCAGAAGCACTAAAAATGCATGGGATCACTAAAAAATGTTAGGAATGGAAACCATATTTATTAAAGACAACATATTTGTCTAAAATGCTAGGGAATTCATTTCTAAAATGTTAACATAAAGTCTGCATTGTTTTTTGAATGATTGTTAATCGTTCATCATGTCACTCAACATTATCATATTAAATTTGTTTTAACACAGAGTACTATACCCAGGCACACTGACAAGCTGTAACTTAGGGAAATGAAACACATCTATGTATAGTGTTTTTATTTTTGTGATTTGGCTTACTAGCTTCATCTGTGAGCATTCACCTTTCCACTAAACAAGGTTTCAAACCATTAGACTTGTTAGGACTCGACCTGACAAAATGTCTTTATTGTTCCCAAGGAACAAGCCTTCCCTAGATCTGAGTGGTAAGACCTCCACATCCTTGAACTTATATTAGTTAAACAGTCACACACACACTCTGAAGAAGTGAGAAAATCAAAAAACAAAAGTAATCACTGTTTGCACATACTTGCACTAACTGTGATGGAAAGCACTGATGAAAAAGAGTTCAACAGAGAGCTAAATTGGGCAAAAGGAGTCTTTACATACTTTGCGCTCCATGAGGTATAGTAAACTGGTTTTACTTTACAGAAAAGATCTCCTCAGCTCTCTGCTACTAACTCATTAAAAAACACTGTTTTTCATGTGAAATCTGTAGAAGTCCTATGTGCCTAGAAGCAAAGATGAAAACAAATGTTTAGTTTTCCACAAAATCATTTTGTTTAATGCTTTGTTTATTTTTTCCCATTGCTTGAAGACCTCCTTTGAAATTCTCCCTGTGATTTTTCAAGTAACATCTGATTATACAATTATTCAGGTACTCAAGTCAAATGCATACATCCATGTACACTGAGGTTTGAGGCAAGGAAGTACACACCTGTGTCTGATAATAGGATCATAGGGTCATAGGAAGGTACTAGGCTATTGGCCCTGAGGCCCTTACAAGCCTAGCCAAGAATTTAGCCCATGTTCTGACAAGTCAGCACCCGATGCCTCTGTCCGGCAGGGACACAGGTGGAATCCCAGGGGGTTATTTTCTGTTACTTCTGATTTGGATAATATTGAAAAGGTCTGCTAGAGTCAATGTTGCATTAGTCTCCGTGCAGAAACTGTTACTGCTTTGTCTAAATTTTATAATTTTCAGCATGCCTTACAATGTGGATTACTGAAGGTTTTTCTTCTGAGAACATTTTGCCTAAAGGTCTCACTGGTATGTAACCTTAATGCATTTGTCTTGACTATGTTTCTTATTCTGTTCTGCTTGAAATAAAATATGGACAATATAGAAGTATATTTGGAACCTTCTAGATGAGTTGTTTTATACTTAGGTTTATTCAGCATGGAGTTCATTAAAAAAGCAATACATACCCATTTGCAATAAGTAAATACATACATATGATGCATGTGACTGTATTTGTATGGTATTAATATATTTTTATCAATGTTTTTTTGTTAGAATCATTCTTAAATAGGATAGTTATTTATATGGTAGTGTGTGTTCCCAGAGGATATGAATTAATTAATGTGTTGGCTTATATTTCTACCGTTGCTTTTCTCAGTTTCTTTAAATTACACAATAGTTCAAGAGAGAAATCCAGTCTACACAGGATACCTTTTGTCTCCCTTCATACCTCTCAACTGTCCAGATTTTCACAGAATGTCCAGATTTTTGCCTCACATTTTTTGCTTTGTTCTGTTTAAAATGTGTGTTTTTCTGGCAAATCATTGAGGACTGAAGTCAGTAAATAACAGGCATTTGAGTTTCAGACTTCATATATATCAGAAAATGCATGCTAATGCATACTTTGTTATTCTAACAATTTTCTGAGTTTGTAACAACAATATTTAAAATCTGTCCCTATTTTTGTGCCTTTATCCCCTCAATAATTTTGACGTTGTCCCGATTTCTTGCTCTAAGAAGTTGAGAGATATGTCTCCATGTGTGGCACAGCTGAGAGGTTATATGTGGAGGCCATGATAACATACAATTCAAGTGTTTAAAATAAATATATATCAACCTTGTTAAATGTATTTAAACAGCTGAACTGCCTTGAATACCCAAATGTAATCAAACTTCATCAGTTAAAGTTGCACACAAAATCTATGCCTCAAATAAATGTTCTTCCTTAATATTTCATACGTAATGGTGTACTCTTCTTCATAAACTTGGATCATCCAAACAACTCTTGTCATGTCCTAACCATGTGAATAATTCCCATGGAGACGCTGTCTGCTCCAACACAGGTAAACCACGGAAATCACTCTCTCCATTTCTTAAAGAAATAAACAATCTATAGCACTTAGAAGTTGTTATAAAAACATATATCCTTCATAATTGCACCTGCCACTGTTTGCTACCATATTGCTAGTCAGAATTCACACTCTAATTTCTGACTTCATTCATTTTCATGTTATGTACTCCATCTCAGACTCTTAACTCTTTTTAAATGCCCAGCCACAACTCCCTAATTGTCCATTTATCTTACACTCTAATTAATTCATTCTTTCTACCCACTAAACCTTAACTATATATTTTTCCACTCTAACCATATCTTACACTTTATATATATTATTGATAACTAAATGAGCTATCTATCCAGCCCTACATTTTACACTCTATATTCCATTTTCCATAAATTTTATAACTTTATCTTATTTCTTTTATTATTATCAACTTATCTTTTCTGCAGAAATCTACCACCTCTCCTATTCCAGTCCATCTATCTTACACTTTCATAAACTGACCATAAAATAGCCAAATTATTGAATACTCTAACTCTAACATTTCTCAGTTTAACACTACAATATCATCTTTGTGTTTGCCTTCTTATTTTATTATCTACCAATATTACTATTTCTGTATAAGATAAAGCTTCTCTGTCACTACCCATTGTTACATTCACTAATCTCAGTACTACCCGCTATCCTGATACAGCTGGTGTATATATTTAAATCATGTGTAATTTCTTCTGATAGTAGCAATATAATACACACAGATGACTTTTTATGTAATATGATTTTTATGTACTGCATTCATTATGTCACTTTATTACACTCTGTGTAGCTTTTTTTCTGCATATGTGTCTTACATGAGGTAAGATTGTACATTGACTTAGCTTTTCTCCATGGGTCTCGGCTTCTTTGCTGAGTTGGATTTTCCTAGTAAACAAATGTAAATAAATAAATGATGTCTAATGAGATACAAAAAAAACCCCACAAGAATCAGTAATAAGGCTTCCAGCACATTTCCGGGTACTAGCAGAATCTGACATATGCATATTGTATGCAGATCTTCCTGGGAACAGTGTACTGTCTCTTTATCTCACACACACACACACACACACACACACACACACACACACACACACAAACACACAGGCACACACCCACATATACACATGCAAACACACATGCTCATGTGCTTACACACACATGCAAACACACAAGTACACAGGCACACACCCTCATATACACATGCAGACACGCAAGTGCTCAGGTGCACACACAGATATACACGTGCAGGCACGCAAGTGCTCAGGTGCACACACACACAACACACACACACACACACACACACACACACACACACACACACACACACTTAGCCATACAGTATGACCTGCAGGGCACCACATGCTCTACACTGCATGCCCATCGTCCATTCCTTATTTTATTTTTATTTTACTGGAGCACATCACTAATCCATGTAGATGTATTTCAGAATTTTCCAGTGGCAAATGCAAGATAGGAAAAGAATACATGTATTCAAATAACTTTGGACAGTGGTTACAAACAGTAAGAAAAGGTACATAATATACATTGTTAAAGACAGAGGAAACTACATATTGCTTATGTACATAAATTCAAACAGTAAAGGAAGTATATAGGTTGTACATGAAAACAGTAAAGGATGTATTTCACACAGGTGGAGTGCCCAAGAAAGTGTAGTGTTAACACATGGAATCTTTGAAGCAGCAGTGAGGCCTGATTGGAAGTGATGATTTTACAGTCCAAATATTGTGGTGTACAACCAGAACTGAAGCAGTTAGTGGCTGCTATGGTTCTCTTTGACTAGGTGGATCTTACAGTGGAGTAAGAGGTAAGTTCCTTGGAAGTAGGTAGGTAGCAATTCCCACAGTTTAGGGCTGAGAGTAGACAAGCTATGCTTACTGCAGGGAAGGTTAGATCTGGATGGCTATAATTCCATAGGCTATAGGACAGGAACCTCAGCAGAAGTTTTGTGGTTGAGGAAAGCTTTTGCAAAAGCTTAAATAGCTGTGAGAATAGTAAAAGATTTGGGCCCTGCTTGATAGGTAGCCATTTCATCAGTGTTTGGCAGCAATGATCATGCTGTGGAGAGAGGGTCATAAAAAGGCATATTTCATTCCTTATGGTTTGTAATATTTTACTGTTTTTATATGAGGTCTCCACAATCAGTGTCAATCATTTTCAAACTGCACCAGAAAGATTCCTTTCCCAATTGCTGTTCTTGCTGCAGAGATGAGGAAGTTAGAACTTGTTCTGTTCTAGAATTGTAAGTAATTAAATTTATGCCTTATTTTTGTTATCTATAGAGGAAGGTTGAGGGGTAGTCTAACTAGATGCCAGGGTATTCATAAGAGATGGTTATTTCAATAGGCCATTGTTAAGCCCCACTAACTATAAGGACCTTATTTATCTCTCTGTCTATCTATCCATCCATCTATCTATCTATCTATCTACCTATCTATCTATCTATCTATCTATCTATCTATCTATCTATCTATCTATCTATCTATCTATCTATCTAATCTACCTAGCTGTTTAGTTATTTAATAACTTATTTGTTTTTTATTTTGTGTTGACTGTGTTAGTCCCACTAGGCTAGTGACCTCTTAGTAGCTTGGTTTCTGAGGTATTTAGGAGCAGTTTATTGTTGTAAATCCAAATGGTCCCATCGTAGTCTATATACCCCTCCATAAGGTGTACACTGTGATGTGTAAACCACAACCCTTTGTCCTTCTAGTTATGACTCAATGGCCTCTAAACTAAAAAGGGGGAGTAATGATGGCAAGATGTGCATACCTTAGCAGGTGGGGAGGGCCAATGAAGAGCCAGAAACAAAAGTGAAATGCATGGCTTCTGCTGTGATTTAAACACCTGGGCCCCAACCCCTGGTGACTCAATCAAAAGATGAGACTTGTAGATGAGCCATTACTGTCCTTCTAATTGTGAGTCAAAGAACACACCCTCTTGCATTTAGTTCATAGGTTCATAGGTTGGTACTAGGCTATCAGCCCTAGGGCCTATACAAGCCTAGCCATAACAATTCCCTGGCTATTTCTTCCCACACTATTTACTTCCCAGGACCCCTGTCTAGCAGGGCGACTGACATGATCCCGGGGTGAATTTCCTTTCTTCCATCCAATCGTCAAGGTTCCTTTTGAAGAGGGCCAAAGAGGCACTCTGCTTGACATGTATGGGAAATCTATTCCAGAGTCTGGGGAGTCTCTGGGTCAGGAACCTATCCCTCCAGCATGTTTTGTTTATTGTGATGACAAGGTTTAGATCCCTGGAGCGTGTGGCTCTGAGGGATTGGGATTTCTTTAAGTGTAGCATGTCCAACAGCTCTCGGTTTGACATGGCCTTGTATGCTAAGCAGAGATCGTCTCTGAGTAGACGATATGTGACAGAGTATAGCTAGCGTTTTTTAAGGCAGTCAGCGTAGGGCATCTGCTTTAGGCCTGTGATTCTTTTAGTGAGGTATTTCTGCGGCCTTTCCAGTTGTTTCAGATGTCTTGAGATGTACATACCAAACGAGGCATTGTATTCTATAATGGGTCTAATGAGGGATGAGTACAGTGGGACAATGACCTCTTTTTTTCTGGATGTAAAGTCCTTAATGATGAGGTTTACCACATAGAAGGATTTCCTGACTGTTGTGGTGATGTGGTTATTGAAGGTGAGACCACTGTCTACCTGTGTCCCTAAGTCTCTTATCACACTTTGGTGTTTAGTGTACTGCCACCTATATGGTAATTCATGGGTACATGTTTTTTCCCAAAGGGGATAACTATACATTTCTTGGCATTGAGCTTGAGCCCATGGCTCTAGCATGAAGCATCTGTTTCTGTAAGGCCCTTTTGTAGAGTATCCACATCATTTGGGGATTTAATAATGGCTGCCAGTTTGCAGTCATCTGTGAACTTTGTTAGCCAGAGTCCCTTAGTGTTGGCCTGTACTTCAGAGAAGTAGATGCCAAACAAGAGCAGTCCCAGGACTGAACCCTGAGGTACTCCACTTGTCACTTGTCTGGAGCTGGATTTGGAGTCAGCTACTTTTACAGTGTGGGTTCTATCAGTAAGCCAGTTAGCAACCCATTGGGTGACGTAGGGCTTAATGCCCAGCTTAGTAAGTTTATCTATGATTCCAGAGTGGGAGACGGTGTCAAAGGCCTTGGAAAGGTCTAGATAGGCTGTGTAAACCACCTTACCCTTGTCCATGGCTCTGGAGACTGATTCAAAGAAGTCAATCAGGTTCAGGAGACAAGATCGGCCCTTCACGAACCCAAACTGGGTGGGGTCCAGTGTTTGAAGGTTGCCAATGTCTTTGTTTATAAGTTCCATGATGATATTCTCCATGGCCTTGATTTTTAATAATCAGCATCAAGTTAGACTATCAGATGTTACAAACTTATTGTAAAACTGAAACATTTACTAAGACCAAATCTTAACATGCCTAAGATGATGTTTGGTGTTACCTGGCCTGTGCCAGCTTCTCAACTAATGTTTCAGTGCATACAGCAAGCTCCCTTGGATATATCACATTGCCCACCAGCATCAGGGCTAACAATTTTTGTCTCTCTACCACAAAACATGTGATTGACTACTTGTATGGCTTCTTCCCCTACCCTTCATAAAAGAGGCCTCTGAACTAAAATGGAGGAATACAAAGTGGTCATGGCTATAAAGCGACCACCCACCAGCATTCTCCCAAATGCTCATGTTGCACATGTTCTGGCTAATGAGGCCTCATTAAATGTAACTATTCTAATTGGCTAAAGTAGTGTGAATAAGCTTATTAAACAAACCAGGGTAGAGTAGAAAGCTTAATGTTGAAGTTAAAAGAATAACATCAATTCCAGTTAGTAATGAAATTGACTGTATTAGCTAAGAGTTTAAACTAAAATATCAGTTAAATAACAAGAGATAACTGTAAAATGAACAAATCAAAACCCAGGTTGTTTAGATGTACTGTAGCATCATTGTAAATATCCTTGTCTGGCTTTACAATGTCCTCATGTTCAATCACATGAAAACTTATGGCTCTTGTTGAGTTATTCGGTAATTGATAAAGCATCTAAACTGTTCTATGGCTGTAGGCCTGATAGCATCCTTCCAACAAAGCCAGGAATCAAAGCAGACCAAATTATAACCATGATTGGATGAGGAGTGTATAAAGTGGCTAGATCTAATAAAATGCTGGCTAAAAGGATCTTGTTCAGGACTAGAGTCAGATTGTTTCCTCCCAGGTGTATAATGAGGGTATCAGGCTCAGAGGAGTTAAATGATGCCAGGTGTCCCACTACTGAAACCAAGATAACCCTGAATAACCTGCCCAAAGGACTATCCAAAGTTTGCAGTCTATAAGACAGTTTAAACCCTTTGGGCAAATTACTGTCCTCACTGCCTCTCTATGGATAAAAGAATGGCCTATGATCCACAAGACCTTCAACCGAGTAAAGAAAAAAAGTGATGTTATTGCCTAATATAAGAAAGGAAAACATCCAATTTCCACCTCCTCGTTCTCTTTAAAACTTGTGTCAAATGCCCCTCAAATGCAAGGTCTGATGTCCTGCCTATCTTGAATAACTGTGATAAGCAACCCATAGCAGGGATGTCTTGAAAGGACAATGTCTTGTGTAGAGTATTGTTAACTTCATTGGCTGTAATTATGTGTCAGGTTTTAAACAAGAAATTGGGTGAGAAGCACTAGTGTCTTTCATTAATTTGTGTAAAGATGTGATCCAGTGAACCAGGCATGTGATAAAAGATCTACTCTTCTCCAAGTAGACTTCTTGGCTACAAATAGACTGGTCCATCTTGGATCTTTTTAACCAGATCGGGACAACATATTTTGTTAAAATGATATCACCCCAGGATATAGACTATAACAATTTATTGATTCTGAGCACTCCAGAAAACAACCAAGTGAAAGTAGTTGACCATAGGATAAATGAATGAAAGCTGCTGGCTGAGTAGAGCACACCCATGATAATGTGCCTCAAAAGCTGTCACCACAATAAACAGAACATGCTGGAGGGATAGATTCCTGTCCCACAGACTTTCCATACTCTGGAACAAACTACCTATCTATATCAAACAAAGCTCCTCATTAGCAGTCTTCAAGAAAAATATTGATGATTGGATGGGAGATAGGAAATTCACCCAGGGGATCCCTTCTGTGGCTCTGCTTGACAGGGACACAGGAAAATAATTTTCTTGGGTGGCAATAGCCAGGGTACTGTTTGGCTAGGCTTATATAGGCCCTAGGGCCAATAGCCTTGTACCTACCTATGAACTTATGAACAATAGGTTTCCTGGGATCACAGATTAACCTTTTATGATAATCCAATCTCTGATCAGTCTGGTGGCAACTCAGCAGCTGGTGATATTGGGTAAGCCTAAGGAGTGAATTAGCTATCCAAGATTGCTAAGTAAATATGAATGGAGTCGGAACACTCTCCCATGACACACCTCTGTATTAAAAACTGGATTCCAGTTGTGATGGACCAGTGTCAGATGTGCTCTGTAAACCTTTATAGGAAACCTTCAAAACCTGCAATAATGAGGAACAGGTGTTTTTTGTATCCTAGGTCCAGGAGCTGGATAGAATAATGCTGGCTAGTTCTCACCAATCAACCAAATCTCTGGAGGTGTTGGTGTCCCACACTGAAGTGTATGAGTTGACAACCAATGGAACCTGGAAATTTGAAAGCAGGATAAGCAGTCAGCTATACCATTGTGTCTTCCAGGAATATGCTGAGCTATAAAGTTCATATTGATCGAAAAGCTTAAGAAAACCAACAGTCTTAAAACTGAACATACCCATCTGGACTTGTTTGACCTTTTTGCTATAGCTTATACTATAGCTTGGTTATCATAATAAAAAAATACCTTCCTGTTGGAGAAATGTTCTTTCCAAATGAGATGGCTACTCATATTAGGAGAATTTCCGAAAATGTTCTCTCTCTTTTTCTTTCTTCCAGCCAAGAGGTAGGCCATCTAGCCAATAATCATCTGCTCTGAAAGTAACCCCAATCCTCAGGCCAGTCACTGCATCAGTAAAAAACTGAAGTTCATCTGAGAAAACCCAAGGGTTCTGCCAAAGAGTGATCCCATTGTATTGGCTCTAAAATGTCTTCCAAATGGGAAGAACCTCCTTGGTCTTAGTTGAGAGGCGAACCCAGTGGTGTTTGTATCTCCTACGTCTTAGAAGGTCGGACAGAGAACTCAGAAAGGTTCTGCCTGGGAAAAAGCTCTGCAAGCAAAGTTAAGTGAGCAATGTAACTGCATGACAACGCAAGTAGAACTGAGTCACTGTAACTTGTCCAATGGCAATTTAACTGCTGAAGTCAGGACATTGATTACCAGGCCCAAGAAGGTAATGATTTGACTGGGGCTTTGTAGTTTGACTACTGCAAGAGATACTGCAAAATTGGTGCATAGTTCCATGAAGATTTGCATGCCTTCCAAAACATCATCTTTCTCCTCACCTGCTGTCAAATAATCATCTAGATAGTAAATGGATGCTTGAGCAGGGGCACAGCCCTGCCAGCACCAGTGTAGGTTAGTATTGAATGTTTCAAAGCCTGAGCAGACCAAGGAGATGCCCATGGACATTGCTTGGTCAAAGTAAAAACTGCCATGAAAAGAAAATTCTAGCAAGGACCAGTCTTCTCTGATGGGAAGGAGGTAGAAAGCAGACTGGGTGTCTGGCTTGCAAAGCCAGGGATCTGAAAATTCTTTGCTAACTCAAGCAGCTTGGTCCAAGTTTGCATAGTGAGCTTTGGATTGTTCTTTGTGAATGAAATCATTAACAGAGGTTCCTCTTGAGTGGGAAAGGTTATGAATGAATTGATAGTCCCCTTCTTTCTTTTTTGGAACCAGCCAAATCAGAAAATTTAAAAAGAGGGCCTAAGGGTGTGTGTGAAGGGGCCAGCGATCCAGCCTGCCTGAAGCTCAGTGTCAAGCAATTTCTAAAATTCTGTTTCTTTGCCTTTAATAGAGTATAGATTTTTTTGCAATCCTGTTGTCTTTTGGAACTGATGAACTAATTGCAAAATCTAATGAGAACTCCTAGGATGAGAAAGTGAGCTGCCTGTTTATTGAGATAGGTTAGCGACCCTCTTGTCAGTTTATCTACTTTAATCAACAAATACGATCCCTTGAGAACATGCTTCTCCCTTAAAAAGTTTTCCCTTTGACAATGAAAAGTGGTTCTGCCTTTGGTACTGAGTCTTGGCTGGGTGTAGTTGATTTGTCATTTGTCAAAGGATGAGTGTTGGTTGACAGTTGCTCCATCTTCAACCAGTTTCCAATAGCGGGGTAATTTCTGCCACAATGGCAACAAAGATGGCCAAACCTGCATGGAGGTCATGAGCCTTTGCCTCTGTTAAAGACCCAGCATTGTTTAACCTTCATGTAATGTCATGAATTGATGGCAATCATGTTGGTAGATTTATTGAGCATAATGTTGAGCCAGACGTCAGGGTGACAGATCCAATAAAAAGGAATTTGTCCATGGCCCTCAATATCCTGAAATGTTTGTCATAACAAGACCATGCTACCCCCTCCCTCCAATATGATATTCTTCTCTTATCATAAGAAAATAAGACGCAGATGGAGACCCTGTTTTGGATCTTTCTCAATCATGATTTTCCATGCAAAGGACTTCAATGAGGTCTTTAGATCCTGTTTTGTCCACCTTAATAATTCCTTGAATGCCCTCTGCATTGATTAAATTGAAGACATCTAAGTGGTGACCTTTGAAGACCTTCTAGTTAATATTCTGGAGATCATATGCTGAAGTGTGGGAGCCTGGCAGTGAAGAGCCTGAAAATAGGGGAATGGCCACTGAAGCTAAAAACTGGGTTATATATCTTTTTTGTAAGGAAGGAGGGGTTGTGCTTAGATTATAAGTTGCTGCTATTGAAGTCAAAGGGGATGGATTTATTTATTTATTTATATTTATTTTCCATGGTAGAGTACTGATCTCCATTTATTGTAAAACTGAAACATTTACTAAGACCAAATCTTAACACGCCCGGGAAGATGTTTCTGTTACTGGCCTGTGCCAGCTTCTCAACCAATCTCCAGTGCATACAGCAAGCTCCCTTGGATATACTCATTATTGCCCACCAGCATCAGGGCTAACAATTTTGTCTCTCTACCACAAAACATGTGATAGACTACTTGTATGGCTTCTTCCAGTACCCTTCATAAAAGGCCTCTGAACTAAAAATGAGGAATACAAAGTGGTCGGCTTAAAGCTTATTCACCCACCAGCATTCTCCAAATGCCTGTTGCATATGTTCTGGCTAATGAGGCCTCATTAAATGTAACTATTCTAATTGGCTAAAGTAGTGTGAATAAGCTTATTAAACAAACCAGGGTAGAGTAAAGCTTAATGTTGAAGTTAAAGAATAACATCAATTCCAGTTAGTAATGAAATTGACTGTATTAGCTAAGAGTTTAAACTAAAATATCAGTTAAATAACAAGAGATAACTGTAAAATGAACAAATCAAAACCCAGGTTGTTTAGATGTACTGTAGCATCATTGTAAATATCCTTGTCTGGCTTTACAATGTCCCTGTATGTTCAATCACATGAAACTTATGGCTCTTGTTGAGTTATTCGGTAATTGATAAAGCATCTAAACTGTTCTATGGCTGTAGGCCTGATAGCACCCTTCCAACAAAGCCAGGAATCAAAGCAGACCAAATTATAACCATGATTGGATGAGGAGTGTATAAAGTGGCTAGATCTAATAAAATGCTGGCTAAAAGGATCTTGTTCAGGACTAGAGTCAGATTGTTTCCTCCCAGGTGTATAATGAGGGTATCAGGCTCAGAGGAGTTAAATGATGCCAGGTGTCCCACTACTGAAACCAAGATAACCCAGAATAACATGCCCAAAGGACTATCCAAAGTTTGCAGTCTATAAGACAGTTTAAACCCTTTGGGCAAATTACTGTCCTCACTGCCTCTCTATGGATAAAAGAATGGCCTATGATCCACAAGACCTTCAACCGAGTAAAGAAAAAAAGTGATGTTATTGCCTAATATAAGAAAGGAAAACATCCAATTTCCACCTCCTCGTTCTCTTTAAAACTTGTGTCAAATGCCCCTCAAATGCAAGGTCTGATGTCCTGCCTATCTTGAATAACTGTGATAAGCAACCCATAGCAGGGATGTCTTGAAAGGACAATGCCTTGTGTAGAGTATTGTTAACTTCATTGGCTGTAATTATGTGTCAGGTTTTAAACAAGAAATTGGGTGAGAAGCACTAGTGTCTTTCATTAATTTGTGTAAAGATGTGATCCAGTGAACCAGGCATGTGATAAAAGATCTACTCTTCTCCAAGTAGACTTCTTGGCTACAAATAGACTGGTCCATCTTGGATCTTTTTAACCAGATCGGGACAGCACATTTATGCAGACAGCAGAGCAATGTGGTTATTGAAGGTAAGACCACTGTCTACCTGTGTCCCTAAGTCTCTTATCACACTTTCGGTGTTTAGTGTACTGCCACCTATATGGTAATTCATGGGTACATGTTTTTTCCCAAAGGGCATAACTATACATTTCTTGGCATTGAGCTTGAGCCCATGGCTCTAGCATGAAGCATCTGTTTCTGTAAGGCCCTTTTGTAGAGTATCCACATCATTTGGGGATTTAATAATGGCTGCCAGTTTGCAGTCATCTGCGAACTTTGTTAGCCAGAGTCCCTTAGTGTTGGCCTGTACTTCAGAGAAGTAGATGCCAAACAAGAGCAGTCCCAGGACTGAACCCTGAGGTACTCCACTTGTCACTTGTCTGGAGCTGGATTTGGAGTCAGCTACTTTTACAGTGTGGGTTCTATCAGTAAGCCAGTTAGCAACCCATTGGGTGACGTAGGGCTTAATGCCCAGCTTAGTAAGTTTATCTATGATTCCAGAGTGGGAGACGGTGTCAAAGGCCTTGGAAAGGTCTAGATAGGCTGTGTAAACCACCTTACCCTTGTCCATGGCTCTGGAGACTGATTCAAAGAAGTCAATCAGGTTCAGGAGACAAGATCGGCCCTTCATGAACCCAAACTGGGTGGGGTCCAGTGTTTGAAGGTTGCCAATGTCTTTGTTTATAAGTTCCATGATGATATTCTCCATGGCCTTGATTTTTAATAATCAGCATCAAGTTAGACTATCAGATGTTACAAACTTATTGTAAAACTGAAACATTTACTAAGACCAAATCTTAACACGCCTAAGAAGATGTTTGGTGTTACCTGGCCTGTGCCAGCTTCTCAACTAATGTCTCAGTGCATACAGCAAGCTCCCTTGGATATATCACATTGCCCACCAGCATCAGGGCTAACAATTTTTGTCTCTCTACCACAAAACATGTGATTGACTACTTGTATGGCTTCTTCCCCTACCCTTCATAAAAGAGGCCTCTGAACTAAAATGGAGGAATACAAAGTGGTCATGGCTATAAAGCGACCACCCACCAGCATTCTCCCAAATGCTCATGTTGCACATGTTCTGGCTAATGAGGCCTCATTAAATGTAACTATTCTAATTGGCTAAAGTAGTGTGAATAAGCTTATTAAACAAACCAGGGTAGAGTAGAAAGCTTAATGTTGAAGTTAAAAGAATAACATCAATTCCAGTTAGTAATGAAATTGACTGTATTAGCTAAGAGTTTAAACTAAAATATCAGTTAAATAACAAGAGATAACTGTAAAATGAACAAATCAAAACCCAGGTTGTTTAGATGTACTGTAGCATCATTGTAAATATCCACTTAACTAACCACCATTTAAAGTTACAGATTCACATAAATAAATACAAATTATAAACAAATCAGACCTAACAATCATATAATTGAAGCTAGATAAATACAAACTTATCTACAAATACATAATAAATAACATCATATTTCACAATAATTATGAATAAATAAATATAAATAAATAATTCAGCTTAACAATATTTATTTAAACCTGGTCTATTACATTGCTCCTGAATTAATAACCCATAATTCTCTTTTTATTTAGAATTCTGTGCTTTGATAAAATGGAAAGACCTTCACCAACCAGTACAGTGATACCAACACAAGTAGTGAGCAGAACCATGTTCACATTTAAGCTTGTATAAAGCACTCCTAGAGCATTTATAGTTAATACCACTGAGATGAACAGCTATTCAGTGCTTAAAAGGTTTGGAGGTTTGGCCTACATAAAATGCCCCACATTGACATATAACCATATAAACAACACATTCAGTGGAAAATGTGATCAAATGCCTAATTTCATAAACCTTTGAGGTATTAATCGATGTAAAAGACGTGGTTTTGGATATTATCTTGTAATATACACAGTTGCCACAAAATGTGCAACCATACCAACTACTTTGACCAAACTTACATCCCTTGTCCTATCCCTTCTTAAACCAGGAAAGATGTCCCCCTAGACTTTTACCATGTCAAAATCCAAAATAACAATAATCATCCAAGGATTGTTCAAAGAAAGGATCAGATTTTAACAAATACCAAAATGTATTGATAACCTCATGGATCTTGAAAGTATTTGTACCATATGTAGTAATAAATCTTGGAATAGGCACATTATAAACCTGTTCATCATCTTTATCCTTAGGAACTAACAATTCATCCCTGGACATATGGTGACCAAAATCGGTGATTTCTTTAGAAAACATTCGCCATAATGTGAAAAAAAGCTTCAAATCAAGCTCAAAAAAGATATGCAGTCTGGCTGAAAACACAATAGCAAACCAGTTTCGCTCACTGGCATCATCACTAATCAGGAATCTATTCTGAGTCACATATTGATTTTTTGTTGAAAGTGTTGGGCATAGTCCTTGAACATAATGTTTTTGTTATAAGGGAGAGTGTTTCCTACAAATCAAAGGCACAGCATTGGGGGCTAGTTTTACTCCCATTTATGCTAACCTGGCTATGCTGAGAACCTACTGATATATAATGACAATAATCGCTTCAAAAATATATGACTATGTTGAGCCACTTTTTTAAATGATTGCTGGTGTATTTGGACATGCTCCTTAGAAGTTTGGCATGAGTTTGTTAAATATCTTAATAGTAATATATTTGGTTTATTATTTTGGGGAAAAGTTGATTTATTTAATATTGATTTTCTTGATGTAAATGTTACTAAACTGATAGATGGAACTCTTGCCACAAGCCTCTATAGAAAGTCATTTTCTAAGAATTCACTACTGGAGGCCACCAGCTGTCATCCTAAACATACCGTTAATAATATACCTAAGGCACAATATATTAGACTGAGGAAAATTTGTAGATCAGTTGATGAATATCAGGTTGAAGCCAATAAGCTGCAAGCAAGGTTTGTGAGCAGGGGCTAAAATAATAGGTTGATTAATAATGCTAAAATTGGGGCTTTTAATATGTCCAGGGATGAATTGTTAGTTCTTAAGGATTAAGATGATGAACAGGTTAATAATGTGCCTATTCCAAGATTCATTACTACACATGGTACAAATACTTTCAAGATCTGTGAAGTTATCAATAAATTCTGGTAGTTGTTAAAAACTGATCCTTTCTTTAAACAATGCCTGGATAATCGTTATTATGCTGGATTTTGACGTACTAAAAATCTAGGGAATACCATTTGTGGTTTAAGAAGGGAAGGGATAAGGGGCTTAAGTTTGGTTAAAGTAGTTTGTATGGTTGCGTATTTTGTGGTAACAGTGTATATTGCAAGTTAATATCCAAAACCAAGTCTTTTACATCTATTAATACCTCAAGGTTTATGAAATTAAGCATTTGATCACATTTTCCACTGAATGGGTTGTTTATATGGCTATATGCAATGTGGGGCATTTTATGTAGGGCAAACCTCCAGACCTTTTAAGCATTGAATAGCTGTTCATCTCAGTGGCATTAATTGTAAATGCTCTAGGAGCGCTTTATATAAGCATAAATGTGAACATGGTTCTGCTCACTATTTGTGTTGGTATCACTGTACTGGTTGGTGAAGGTCTTTCAATTTTATCAAAGCACAGAATTCTAGATAAAAAGGAAAATGTATTATTTGTATTTATTTATTTATTTATTTGAAATTTGTTAAATAGGACAGTCCGACTGAGGAAAAGCCCTTTTTCAGCGGAGGCCCAGGGAGAAAAGCTCCACAGTTCAAGTCTGTAAGCTGCAATAGCAGAATGCAATAATAAGACACAATAGTACTATATGCATACATTACAAATATAAAACATTATTACATACAGCTATTATACAGAGATTTGTAGTGCAAACAGAGGTACAGGGAGTAATATAAATGGAGCTTTATCAAATTATCTAAATAAAGACACATATGAATAGAGTAAGAAGCATAATAACAATAGTGTGCAAGGAAAGTGTCCTGTTAGTGGAATGGTAGTTTGGAAAAAGGAAGACTGCTGTTAGTAATGGCTATTAAAGAGAAGTAAGTATGTACTGAAGGGGATTAAGCTTGGGAAATAAGAATAGAGGATAGTCAGGTGAACAATAGGTGGAAGGGAAGATAAAGTTTGTAGGGAGGTTAGTTAGAGAACAGAGGAAAAGAATAAGGGATGAACTAGGGTTAGCGGAAACAAATAAGGTTGGAGTTAAGAAAATATATAACAGTATAATAAGAAGAGAGGGAGAGTTGGATAGGGTAGAGGGTAAAGAGTACATGTAGGATATTTACATTGACATGTCCAGGTAGAAATCAGGTCATCTTTTAGAGCTTCCTTGAATTCATGAGTCGGGTTTATTTTACGTAGGGACATGGGAAGGTTGTTCCATGAGAGGGCTGGTAAGTAGCTATAAAGTTTTTCTCCAGAAGGCCTCTTAGGTTTGTAAATTTCTAGGTGATACTGATCAGAGCTCCCGAGAGTTCTATGTGGGTGGGTAGAGAGAATAAAGAGGAGATGTTGGAGCAAGAGCGGGGTTTGTACATGGTAGAATGGATGACAACGAGTTAAGAAGCTGAAGATGGCGAGGGAATTCTAACCAGTTTAATGTCTGAAGAGCAAGACAGTGAAGTGATTTAGGTGGATTATTTGGCACAAATCTGGCTACTTTATTATAGGAGGTTTCAAGTTTAGTGAGAAGGTTCGATTGTAGGTTAGTAAGAATTTGTGAGCTACAGAAAAGGTTAGGAAGGAGGTAAGCATGGGCAAATGTCTGTCATGACCCATTATTTAGGAACTTTTTATTTCTGCACAGTAAACCTAATTTTTGATGGGTTTTCATAATACAACACAACACATGACAGTCGAATTTAAGTTGGTCATCCATTATGACACCGAGAAGATTAGTATGGTTTCAGCCTTAATAATTGTGTTGTTAAGGGATGTAATGGTGAATATGGATTTGTGATGAGTCAATAATTTAGGAAGGAAGAGTAAAAGTTTAGTCTTTTGGGGGTTGAGTATGAGTTGGTTACTGAAGAGCCATGTTTCAATAAAGCTGAATGATTTTTGTGTAAGGGTAATTAGGTCAGGGAGGGTATCAGAAGAGGTAATAATTGTGGAGTCATCTGCATACTGTATGAAGGATGATGTCAACAGAAAGTGCAGAGATGACTTATAAAAATGTTAGAAAGTAAAGGACCAAGTATTGATCCTTGAGGAACTCTCATTTTAATGGGGAGGAAGGAAGAAAGACAGAAGATCCATTTAACAGCTTGTAATCTGTTGGATAGGTAGCTTTGAAACCAGGAAATAGAAGCAGCTGACAGATTTATCTGAGAGAGTTTAGAGAGGAGAATGGGGTGAGACACAGTGTCATATGCTTTGGAAAGATCAAGAAAGAGACAGGAGACCAGCTTGTTATTCTCCCTGGCCAGAGAGATAGAGGGTGTGCGCAGGAGATAAGAGCTGTAGTAGTACTGTGGTGAGGATGGAGGCCATGTTGTGTAGGTGAGAGTAGGTTTTCATGGATGAGGTAGTCTAGGATTTGTTTAAGAACACATTTCTCAAGGATTTTTGATAGAGGAGACAGTATCGCTATAGGCCAGTAGTTAGCTAGTTTGGTAGAGTTACCACCTTTGTGGAGGGGTATGGTATAGAATTTTTTCCATACAGAGGGAACAGTGGATTCCCTTATTGAGTGGTTCATGAGAATGGAATGGGATAAGCAATAGACTCAGTTGCAGACCTGAGGAAGAATGAATGTAGATTGTCTGCTGATGCAGAGCAAGGTTTTAGTTTGAGGAGAAGGTTTTTAATGTAGTTTGTAGGAATTGACTTTAGTAAGAAGGAATTATTTAGCTTAGAAGGATTGAAAGTGTTGGTGGGTTGAGTGGAGTTAGAGGTCTAAATAAGTTTACTAATTGAACCAATGAAGTAAGAGTTAAAGATGGAACCTATTTCTTGTGGCGTATTATTAGGACAGGGTTTAGGAGTAGAGGGGTTTCCATG
>NC_056745.1:64751100-64778600 GCF_019279795.1 Protopterus annectens
GCCTATTTGGATCTACTTGAGTCTATCACAATACATCCAAACACTGTGGTTCTGGGTGACTTTAACTACCCATACATTGACTTGGTAAATTACTCATGCCCAAACTCAAATGTCCAAAGGTTCCTCAGCTGCATTAACTCCAATGCCCTGAACCAGCCAGGTGACACCTCCCACAAGGGGTGCCAACATCCTGGATCTGATGCTTACCAATATGGGGGAACCACTGTAATACCCCCACTGTGAGATCTTCCCTGGTGAGATCTGACCAAAAATCAGTCTCATTCGAAGTAACTATCACACCTGATCCCCCTCAAGTAGCAGCTAAACTAAAAAACTTCTCCAAAGCAGATTATAACCTCTTACTGGATGGTATAAACAGCTTCACTGCACTCCCCCCCCCTCAGATGGAACTGGCAAATATGCTGAGTTCTACACCAGTGCTTTATATAAACACCTATATAACTGATTTGACCCCACCATACCTGATAGGACCAAAACAAGCTCCTCATGGAAGAGCAAACCTGTCTGGTGGACAACTACCATTAACAGGTTTTACAATAAGAGGAAGGCACAGGAAAATAATTTTCTTGGGTGGCGAAAGCCAGGGAACCTTTTTGGCTAGGCTTATATAGGCCCTAGGGCCAATAGCCTAGTACCTACCTATGAACTTATGAACCTATGAAGAAACTGCTATCCAAGAGTAAGAGGGAGTGATCCCTAAACTGGAAACACTCCCTCCTCAGCTTAAACAAGCAAATAAGACTTCTTGTGAAGTCCTCCATAGCAAACTAAGAATCCAAACTAGCTTCCTCCACTAAGAACAACTGTAAGGCATTCTTTAGTTACATCTGTAGCCTAAAAGAAAAGGCCTAGATTTATGCCGAACTGGTAGTGAATGATACCCCATATAACTGAGCCTGTGGACATAGCTAACCTGTTGGCTGACAGATTCTGTGAAAACTTCACTCCCCTGTCCCTGCCACACACACCCCATGACAGCCCTACCACCTGACCCCTACCGTGTATCTCTAAAGAACAGGTTGCAAACACCTTCTCTAAGGCCAAAAACACAGCACATATGGGACCTGATAACATCCTAGGCTGCGTCCTGCATGGGCTCCAACAAAAATTAGCAACACCATTGGGTACTCATTTCAGTCATAGTCTAAGCACTGGCTTCATCCCAGCTGAATAGAAAACACCCACCGTTATTCCTTTGCAAAAAGGTGGGGTTTCTACTAACCCTGGGAACTATAGACCTATTAGTCTGACTAGCTTTATCTGCAAGGCCATGGGGCAAATCATCATGGACCTTATCAATAAAGATATAGGTAATCTCCAAACACTTGACCCTACTCAGTTTGGATTTGTCAAAGGGAGATCATGCTTGTTAAATTTGGTGGACTTCTTTGAGACAGTCACCAAGGCCCTGGATGAGGGGAAATCTGTGCATACAGCCTACCTACACTTAGCCAGGGCTTTTGACACTATCCCCCTCTCAGGCATCATTGGCAAACTCTCCCAGCTAGGTATCAACCAGATGGGTCACTAACTGGATCACTGATAGAATCCATATAGTCAAAATAGTGGAATCCACCCCCAACAGCAGACCTGTAACCAGTGGTGTTCCACAGTGATCACACCTGGGACCTCTACTGTTTGAAATCTATTTCTCTGAAGTACAAGCAAGAACTAAATGTTTGTGGCTGACAATGTTTGCTGATGACTGCAAACTGGGAGAGGTCATAGAATCTCCAAATTATGTCAACATCCTCAAGAGGGTCTTACACAAACAAATGATGGGTGGCCTTAAATTCAATGCAAAAAAATGTATTATCATCCCTTTTGGAAAGATCATTGTTCCTACTAACTACCATATCAATAGCAACACCCTAAGTATGCACTCAATAGCGACAGACCTGGGCACACAGGTCGACAGCAACCTTACCTTTGAACACCATGTCTCAACAGTAGTAAGAAGGGCATTTTATATTGCTCATCTCATAAGTAAGGGCATTGCTTCCAGGAAAAAAAGAAGTTATAACCTCCCTGTACCCTTCACTCATCAGGCCAATAAAAGAGTACACTGCCCCTTTTGGTCTGTACCTTTCCAAGCGCATGCAGCAATTCGAGAGACTACAAAGGTTCCTAAGAAGAAAATTCAAGGTCTTCAGCATCTGTCCTATGTGGAGCATCTGAAATCACTGTCACTTTATTTTGTTTCATACAGACCACTCAGGGGTGATCTCTGCCTTGCATATAAGGCCATCTCTTGCCCTGTTTTTTTGGAAATGCTGCATATCCGCAAGTCAAATGGTACACGGGTTAGTCACTCTAAAGACCTTAACCTGGTATGTGACATTAATAGAACTTGCTGGAGGGACAGATTTGTCTCCCAGAGGTTACCACACCTTTGGAACAAACTCCCACTTCTTGTCAAACAGAGTACCTCATTGGCCCTCTTCAAACCTAATCTGGATGTTTGAATGGTTAACTGTAAATTCAACCTGGGGTTTCCACCTGTGTCCCTCATGGACAAGGGCAATGGGTGCTGATCGTGGAAATAAGGGTAGTAGGTGGCTAGGATTGTAAGGGCCTCTAGGGTCATTAGCCTAGTAACTTCTTATGATCCTATGATCCTCTATTGAACTGCTGAAACATCGAAGTACAGACGATTCCACAGTGCATGTGGATGATTGTGTGAGATTTTGGTAGAGCTAGGTTTGAGGTTTTGCCCATACTGAGCTATGGTATGATCTTGGAGTTGTATATAAGTAGCAGGGAGCAGCCCCCCCACATGGGGGTGCAGGGGGGTTGCTCCCTTCAAACGCAAGTGAATTTGATTGTCTATTCTTCAGTGTCTCAGCAGTTCAGTTTTCTATTGCATTGCGCTTCTGGAGTCAATGTTCTGAACATTCCACAGTCTGATATCGACTCATATAAATATATATATATATATATATATATATATATATATATATATATATATATGTGTGTGTGTGTGTGTGTGTGTGTGTGTATATATATATATATATATATATATATATATATATATATATATATATATATGTGTGTGTGTGTGGGTGTGTGTGTGTGTGTGTGTGTGTGCGTGTGTGTATGTCTATATATATATATATATATATATATATATATATATATGTGTGTGTGTGTGTGTGTGTGTGTGTGTGTGTATATATATATATATATATATATATATATATATGTGTGTGTGTCTGTGTGTCTGTGTGTGTGTGTGCATGTGTGTATATACATATATATATATATATATATATATATATGTTAAGTGCGTGTGTCTATATGCAAAATGTATATGCATAATGCAGTCAGAACAAATCAAATTTTCAGATTTTGTGATTTTATGAGTAATGAAATCACAAGATGAGTAATAAATTTCCTAATCTTACAGAGCAAGATATTAGGCATACCCCACAGCTAAGTAAATGCTGTAGCATAGTCTTGGATATGTACATATGTATTTGTTTTTAGCATATCCGTGTATCTGTAAATATGTTTTGTTCATTTCTTATGTAATACTATTTATCTTGGTTGTGCCTGCAAATGATTCTTTGAAATCAGTCCACTACCCCACAAACAAATGTAAATAAATAACTGCATTACTTTCAGTCTGTTTGTTTTTTTTTGTTTTGTTCTTCTTTTCTTTTCTTTCTTAGTATGACTGTAGTTTCAGATGTCATGTCCTGGTGAAAATACACTAGGATACAACACTTTTTATGAGCCTTAGAATAAAGTCATACTACTCTTTCATAAAGTTAATATTTTTCATTGCCGTAGTCAATTTTGTTTTCTTTTATTCTTTTAGATATTCTTTATTGATTGATTAATTGATTGATTGATTATCTGGTAACTTAGGACTAAGATTCTACTTTTCTTTGCTTCATTTTAGTCTTTACAGCAAATGAAGTGAGATGTGTGTTAGGACTGTTCTGTTAAGTAAAACCACTGTCTGCCTGTGTTCTGCTCAAATATTAAACATCACTCAGGCAGCCCCATACACAGATGGCTAAAGTCCATGCTGTGCTCCAGATGACCTATGTTCAATTAATGGCAAGAGCTCTGGAGGGGCAGCAGGTATAGTATGGGACTGGCAGCAGATGTCAGCTCGGGAGAGACCCTAAGCTCATTACAGTAAGTAGTGTACAGGCTGGATGGGCTCTGTGTTGTCTGAGTGGTGAAGTGCATAGTCAAGCAGTTACCCATGAGCTGAAACAATTAGCACTTTCAGAGGGAGTGCCTTCCAGGAGTGGGAGTTAGGGTTTAGTCCTGTGCAGCAGTATGATGGCGCACCAGCATCCTCAATCACCCTTCCCAGCCCCAGGTGTCAGTGAGTCGGATAAGGCCCGTGGGGGGCTGAGGTGAGCCCAGGGGGCCTGCTGAATGAGAAGAGGAGCTGCAGGGGGTAAAAAATATTAAACCACTTCATCTTGTATTAAAGTATAATATAAAGAAGGTAACTCCTCTGAAATATCCAATTTCAGACCTATTGCTAACCTCTCACCTCTCTCTAAAGTCTTGGAGAAATGTATAGACACACAAGTTATGCAGTATCTCTTACAGGAAAAACTACTCACTCCGACACAGCATGGTTTCGGACCTAAACATAGCACCACCACTGCTCTTCTGTCCTTCCTCAGTGCTATTTCTTTAGCCAGAGGTGATCATAAACTTAGATCCTGTCTATTCCTTGATCCCTCAAAGAGTTTTGACACTGTTTCTCACCCTTTGCTACTGAACAAAACTGTCAGACCTCAACTTCTCCCCAGATGCAGTTGCACGGTTCACCAGCTATCTCACTGACAGACTGCAGTCATCTACTCCCCTTCCAGTAAAAATGGGTGTCCCACAAGGATCCATTCTTGGAACACTACTTTTTAATATCTTCACTAACTTACTCTATTCCTCCTGCCCACAGTTTTCCATAGTCCAATACGCTGATGACTCTACAGTCATAACTATTGCCAATTTCCGCTCTGAACTGTTATCTGCTACCCAGTCTTCTTTTAATTCAGCTGAGACATGGCTCTCCAATAATGAGCTCATCCTCAAACCTAAAAAAAAAAAAACTATTACTCTTTCTCCTCAAAACAGTTAACCACATCAAATCTTCCTTTTCTATAATGTCTCTTAACAATACCCCTATTGTAGTTGAATCCAGCACAAAATGGTTTTACCATCGATGATCAGCTAAAATTCTACCAGCACATAAATAAATGTATCAGGAAAACCCATCAGAAACTAGGACTTTTGTATAGAAATAAAACATTTCTCACCCCTGAAGCTAGGATTACCCTCACACATGCTCACCTACTACCCTGCTCTCAAATTTTCACAAATCTAAACTCCTCTCTAGTTACCAAGCTTGAGTCAACCTGTCCCAAAATAGCTAGATTCGCAGCACAACAGTCCCATAAATCCCACATTTGTCTCTCCCTAAAACACTTAAACTGGCTTGAACTACCTCACATACTCCTCCTCTCACAGTTCCAAATCATACACTCAGTTCTATATCAGCCAGGCTATTGTCCAGCTCTATGCTCCCTCATCTCCCACTATTCCCCTACAAGAAATCTCCGGAACTCATCCCAAGATCTATTATATATTTGTAAACACAAGTCTAAATCTGGGTGCAGCACATATAGCTACCACCTCTCTATAGCATGGAACAAACTTCCTTTTGAAATCAGGACTCACATACATCCTAAACAATTTAAATTGGCCATAAAGGAGTACTTTAAAAACCAGTGGAGCTGCCACTGTTCTTACCCTTCCTGAATATATCCGTCTAACTAATTTACCTTCTTTCTCCTCTTGCTCCACTGTTTCCTCTTATAACCAGCCTCTACTACCTTTAACTTATTCCATCCTTTACCTTTGTCCAGTCACCTCTTCACTTTCCCTTCCCTTACCTTCCCTGTAAACATCCTTTAAGACACTGGTATAGTTCTTATATTATATAACATTTTTAATTAATATTGTACTGATGTTTCCTTTTGACTTTTAATTAAGTTATACATATTGCTAGTTTTTAAATTACCATGGAACTGTTAAATTGCTGGTATTATCTGAGCTTAAATTGTTTGTATTAATTGGAGCTTTTCTCCCTGGCCTCTGCTGAAAAAGGGCTTCGGCTCAGTCAGACATTCCCGGTCAACAAATGTAAAATAAAATAAATAAATAAATAAATTGTATTAAAGTAAATCCATTTTCAGAGAAGTAGAATGGTGAAATGTGTTTTTTTTTTGTCCCTAGCTGGTGGCCAGCAGAGGTGATTGACCCCATAGTCAGTACACTGCTGCAGGTGCCGCTGGATTCCAGACTTCCTTCATAATGCCTTTCCATGCTGTTCATTCCATGGCAATGTTTCTGGCCTCTTGTAGGTTGAGTCACTGGCTTCTCAGGTCCTTTACAACCTATTTAGCTCATGTCTTCTTTGGCGCAGATTTGCGAACTCTCCAGTTCATGGGGCACACTCTCCTTAATAGTCTGCATGGCAAGTGGTGGGTGTCCATCCTGCACATGTGTCCAAACCAGCACAGCCTCCTGATCCAGATCTGTTTGCAGATCATTGGCTGCTGATCACATCTGGTCCAGATGCTCTCATTTCTAATGCAGTCACAAAGCAAGATTCCCAAGATTTGGTGCAGGCATCATCATTTGGGAAACCTTAAGTTTGTTCAGGTTTGGCTTGAAGAGAATCCATGTTTCCAATCCATAAAAGAGAATTGGCAAGACCAGATCCTAGAAAAGGCAACTCCTGGTGGTGATAGAGATGTTTGTTTTCTTCCAGAGACACCATTTAAGCTAGGCAAATGCTGCAATGGCTTGTCCAATCCTGCTATGGACTTAAGCTTTTGATGCCCCCTCCTTCTCCTGGACCAGCAAACCCAGATACGTGAATTTTTGTGTTTGTTCAATCTGAACTCCCCTGAGGTATATGATGACTTGTGCCTCAGGTGCCACCAGTTTGGTCTTGTCCAAGTTTATCTGTAAGCCATACGATTGGGTGATGCGGGTGATGTCATACAGGATATCTGTGGCCTCAGCATCACTGTATGCAAAGATTGGCACTGTCATTGGCTAACATCAGGTCAGTCACAGAATGGGCTTCTTCATACTGGACTTCACTTCTGCCCTCAAATACTCTCCTCATGATGGCATCCACCACTATGTTGAACAGCAGTGGACAGACCACACCCCCTTGACAGACCCCACTCTGGATGGTAAGCTCTTCAGACAGTTTGTTCTGAATCCGCACCTGGCTGGACGAAACACTGTATGATGTCTGAAGGAGTCTGATGATACTCATGTGCTGAGTCTCCAATGTCTTCCACAGGGCAGGCCAGTGGAGGCAGTCAAATGCAGACTTGAAATTGGTAACGACAATAAATGTACATTGTCCTCACCTGATTCGTTCCTCCATTAGGTGACAGATGGCAAGGATTTGATTGCAGCATCTCGATTTGGTCTGAATACAGTGTGTTCTTACCTGCTGGTTTGTTCACAGTGTTTCTGCAGCCCGGATTGTATGATCTTCATGAAGACTTTGCCGATGATGGAGAGCAGGCTGATGCTGCAGTAGTTTTTGTATTCCCTGTTGTCAACCTTCTTCTGGATGGGTATGATGATGGCCTTCTTCCATGTGGATGGTGTCTGCTCTGTAACCCATAGTAGCTTGATCAGTGCATGGATTCAGTGGAGTAGGTTATCACCTCCAGCCATGAATGCTTCTGCAGTGACCTGATCTACTGCTGATGTTTTGTCATTTCTCAGTGCTCTGATAGTTGATTTCACTTCTTCGACTGATGGCTTTGCATCAGTCATTGAGAACTCAGGGAGATCGATGGGTGGCAGATCGACCATTGGTCCATGAGGTGAGTCATGGTTGCAAAGCTCTTAAAAGAATTCCCTCCAACATTTCAGGGGTTCACAAGGCAAGCACATGAATGGCCCATCCACTTTTTTGATGTTGTCGCTGGTGGATTTGGTATTTCCACTCAGTCATTTGGGGGTGCTGTGTGCATACAGTTTTCATGTATGGATGCCACCTCCTCCACAAGGTCAGCTGCTACCAGGCTCCAATACGCTTCCCGGCTTTGGTGAACTTCTCAACTGAGCTGCCAGTATCATTCATAGTTGACAAGCTTCACCTGCTTCCTCTGGACTGCAAGATCCAGGCACTCATCAGATATCCACGGATGCATTCAGTGGCAGCTGGGTGGGCATTGGGATTTGGCACATTCCATGATGGAGTTTGATATCTGTTTTTTGCCTTATCCACAACCCCCATTTGAGCCAATGCTGCAAACCAGTTTGACAGTGTGATCTGGAATTCCTGTTTGCAGGTGAGGGCCATCAGTTACTTCTAATCTAGCTAGGCTGGTGGAGCTGACTTGCTCTTTGCACAATGTAAGCAAAGGTACACCATGGCATGGATAAGGTAATGATCAGAGCCAACATCACATCCTCTAATAGCTTGGACATGCTTGAGCAATGATCGGAAGCAAGACTTGACTGGGATGTAGTCTAATATGGCCAAGTTCTCACCGGATGGGTTTCACCATGTTAGCTGGTGTCTGCAGGGATGCTGGAAATGGCTATTTCCCACAATGGTGTAGGAAGTGTAGCACTTCAAAGTATTATTTACGACCTATGTATCATTTGCATCCCCATGAAAAAAATACCCTTAAAGATGCACAAATGCAAGTTGAAGAGGACAAATCAGCAAAGCAGTAATGTAGTTAAGCCATACAATGCACCTACATTTATAACAGGGTACAGTGAATGGAGTTGTAGGGAAGGGTAAGAATAAGTTATTCAGTAATTTATAGAGCAGTCTGGCTACATATGTTAGTACTGTGGTATATTACTAAGCTATTCCATTGTTTCTCCCTGCTACTATAAGCAGTATAGTAATATTGCTTCTATTGTAGAGCAGTCTGGCTCCACATGTTAGCACTGTAGTATATTACTATGCTATTCCATTGTTTCTCCCAACTACTATAAGCAGTATAGCAATATTGGTTCTATTGCAGAGCAGTCTGGCTCTACATCTTAGTACTCTAGTATATCACCATGCTATTCCATTGTTTCTCCCAGCTACTAAAAGCAGTATACTAATATTAGTTCTACTGTAGAGCAGTCTGGCTCCACATGTTAGTACAGTAGTATATTACTATGGTATTCCATTGTTTCTCCCAGCTACTAAAAGCAGTTTACTAATATTGGTTCTATTGTTGACCAGTCTGACTCTACACGTTAGTACTGTAGTAAATTACCATGCTATTCCATTGCTTTTCCCAACTACTGTTAGCAGCACAGTAATATTGCCTCTATTGTAGAGTAGTCTGCCACCACATTTTAGTACTGTAGTATGTTACCATGCTATTCCATTGTTCCTCCCAGCTACTATAAGCAGCACAGTAATATTGGTTCTATTGTAGAGCAGTCTGGCTACACATGTTAGTACTGTAGTATATTACTATGCTATTCCATTGTTTCTCCCAACTACTATAAGCAGTATAGTAATATCGGTTCTATTGTAGAGCAGTCTGGCTACACATGTTAGTACTGTAGTATATTACTATGCTATTCCATTGTTTCTCCCAACTACTATAAGCAGTATAGTAATATTGGTTCTATTGTAGAGCAGTCCGGCTCTACACGTTAGTACTGTAGTATATTACAATGCTATTCCAGTGCTTCTCCCAACTACTGTAAGCAGTATAATAATAGTGGTTAGAGCAGTCTGGCTCCACATGTTAGTACTGTGGTATATTACTATGCTATTCCATTGTTTCTCCCAGCTACTATAAGCAGTACAGTAATATTGGTTCTATTGTAGAGCAGTCTGGCTCCACATGTTAGTACTGTAGTGTGTTACTAAGCTATTCCATTATTTCTCCCAACTACTATAAGCAGTACAGTAATATTGGTTCTATTGTACAGCAGTTTGGCTACACATGTTAGTTGTTGTTGTATCTTTCGGCTTATCCCGGTTAGGGGTCACCACAGTGGAACTCTGGTCCGCTAATGTTTGGTAGTGGATTTTTACGTGCCGAGTTACCAGCCCTGACACACAACCTTCAATGAAGGCATGCCCATTCACGCATGCATCCACACAGAAGACACTTTAGCTGAGAATCAAACGTGACAACGTCTTGCTGTAAGGTGACAATGCTACCGCAGCACCACTACCGCGGTCTGGTTACACATGTTAGTACTGTAGTTAGGAGAAACAATCGAATAGCATGGTAATATACTACAGTACTAATGGCTACACATGTTAGTACTGTAGTATATTACCATGCTATTCCATTGTTACTCCCAACTACTATAAGCAGTACAGTAATATTAGTTCTATTGTAGAGCAGTCTGGCTCCACATGTTAGTACTGTGGTATATTACTATGTTATTCCATTGTTTCTCCCAGATACTATAAACAGTACAGTAATATTGGTTCTATTGTAGAGCAGTCTGGCTCCACATGTTAGTACTGTAGTATATTACTATGCCATTCCATTGTTTCTCCCAGCTACTATAAGCGGTATAGTAATATTGGTTCTATTGTAGAGCAGTCTGGCTCCAAGTGTTAGTAATGTAGTATATTACTATACTATTCCATTATTGCTCCTTGCTACTATAGGCAGCACAGTAATATTGGTTCTATTGTAGAGCAGTCTGGCTCCACATGTTAGTACTGTAGTATATTACTATGCTATTCCACTGCTTCTCCCAACTACTATAAGCAGTACAGTAATATTGGTTCTATTGTAGAGCAGTCTGGCTCCACATGTTAGTACTGTAGTATATTTCTATGCTATTCCATTGCTTCTCCCAGCTACTAAAAGCAGTATAGTAATACTGGTTCTAAGTTTGACCAGTCATGCTCTACACATTAGTACTGTAGTATATTACTATGCTATTCCACTGCTTCTCCCAACTACTATAAGCAGTACAGTAATATTGATTCTATTGTAGAGCAGTCTGGCTACACATGTTAGTACTGTAGTATATTGCCATGCTATTCCATTGTATCTCCCCCCTACTATAAGCAGTATAGTAATATTGGTTCTATTGTAGAGCAAATTGGCTACACATGTTATTACTGTAGTATATTACTATGCTATTCTATTGCTACTCCCAGCTACTATATGCAGTATAGTAATATTGGTTCTACTGTACAGCGGTCTGGCTACACATGTTAGTACTGTAGTATATTACTATGCTATTCCATTGTTTCTCCCAGCTACTAAAAGCAGTATAGTAATATTGGTTCTATTGCTGACCAGTCTGGCTCTACATGTTAGTAAGCAGTACATTACCATGCTATTCCATTGCTTCTCCCAACTACTGTTAGCAGTACAGTAATATTGCCATGCTATTCAGTCTGGCTCCACATGTTAGTACTGTAGTGTATTACAATGCTATTCCATTATTTCTCCCAACTACTATAAGCAGTACAGTAATATTGGTTCTATTGTAGAGCAGTCTGGCTCCACATGTTAGTGCTGTAGTATATTGCTATGCTATTCCATTGTTTCTCCCACCTACTATAAACAGTACAGTAATATTGGTTCTATTGTAGAGCAGTCTGGCTCCACATGTTAGTACTGTAGTATATTACTATGCTATTCCATTGTTTCTCCCTGCTACTATAAGCACTATAGTAATATTGGTTCTATTGTAGAGCAGTCTGGCTCCACATGTTAGTACCGTAGTATATTACAATGCTATTCCATTGTTTCTCTGTACAGTAATATTGGTTCTATTGTAGAGCAGTCTGGCTCAACATGTTAGTACTGTGGTATATTTCTATGCTATTCCATTGCTTCTCCCAGCTACTAAAAGCAGTATGGTAATACTGGTTCTAAGTTTGACCAGTCATGCTCTACACATTAGTACTGTAGTATATTACCATGCTATTTCATTGCTTCTCCCAACTACTGTAAGCAGTACAGTAATATTGCTTCTATTGTAGAGCAGTCTGGCTCCACATGTTAGTACTGTAGTGTATTACTATAATATTCCATTATTTCTCCCAACTACTATAAGAGTACAGTAATATTGGTTTTATTGTAGAGCAGTCCGGCTCTACATGTTAGTACTGTAGTATATTACTATGCTATTCCATTATTTCTCCCAACTACTATAAGCAGTACAGTAATATTGGTTCTATTGTAGAACAGTCTGGCTACACATATTAGTACTGTAGTATATTACTAAGCTATTCCATTATTTCTCCCAACTACTATAAGCAGTATAGTAATATTGGTTATATTGTACACCAGTCTGGCTACACGTTAGTACTGTAGTATATTACCATGCTATTCCATTTTTTCTCCCAACTACTATAAGCAGTACAGTAATATTGGTTCAATCGCAGAGCAGTCTGGCTCCACATGTTAGTACTGTAGTATATTACTATGCTATTCCATTGTTTCTCCCAGCTACTATAAACAGTACAGTAATATTGGTTCTATTGTAGAGCAGTCTGGCTACACATGTTAGTACTGTAGTATATTATTATACTATTACACTGCTTCTCCCAACTACTATAAGCAGTACAGTAACACTAGTACTATTGTAGAGTAGTCTGGCTACACATGTTAGTACTGTAGTATATTACTATGCTATTCTACTGCTTCTCCCAACTACTATAAGCAGTGTAGTAATACTGGTTCTATTGTTGACCAGTCTGGTTCTACACTTTAGTACTGTAGTATATTACCGTGCTATTTCATTGCTTCTCCCAACTACTGTAAGCAGTACAGTAATATTGCTTCTATTGTAGAGCAGTCTGGCTCCACATGTTAGTACTGTAGTGTATTACTATAATATTTCATTATTTCTCCCAACTACTATAAGCAGTACAGTAATATTGCTTCTATTGTAGAGCAGTCTGGCTCCACATGTTAGTACTGTAGAATATTACTATGCTATTCCATTATTTCTCCCAACTACTATAAGCAGTACAGTAATATTGGTTCTATTGTAGAGCAGTCTGGCTACATATGTTAGTACTGTAGTATATTACTAAGCTATTCCATTATTTCTCCCAATTACTATAAGCAGTACAGTAATATTGCTTCTATTGTAGAGCAGTCTGGCTACACATGTAAGTACTGTAGTATATTACTATGCTATTCCATTGTTTCTCTCAGCTTCTATAAGCAGTATAGTAATATCGGTTCTATTGTAGAGCAGTCTGGCTCAACATGTTAGTACTGTAGTATATTACCATGCTATTCCATTTTTTCTCTCAGCTTCTATAAGCAGTATAGTAATATTGGTTCTACTGTACAGCAGTCTGGCTACACATGTTAGTACTTCGGTGTATTACCATGCTATTCCATTGTTTCTCCCTGCTACTATAACAAGCATAATAGTATGCTATTCCATTGTTTCTCTCAGCTTCTATAAGCAGTATAGTAATATTGGTTCTATTGCAGAGCAATCTGGCTCCACGTGTTAGTACTGTAGTATATTACTATGCTATTCCATTGTTTCTCCCAGCTACTATAAGCAGTTTAGTAATATTGTTTCTGTTGTAGAGCAGTCTGGCTCCACATGTTAGTACTGTAGTATATTACTATGCCATTCCATTGTTTCTTTCAGCTAGTATAAGCTCTATAGTAATATTGGTTCTATTGTAGAGCAGTCTGGCTACATATGCTAGTATTGTGGTATATTAGTATGCTGTTCCATTGCTTCTCCCAACTACTATAAGCCATATGTATATTACTATTGGTTCTATTGTAGAGCAGTCTGGCTCCACATGTTAGTACTGTAGTATATTACTATGCTATTCCATTGTTTCTCCCAGCTGCTATAAACAGTATAGCAATATTGTTTCTATTGTAGAGCAGTCTGACTCAACATGTTAGTACTGTAGTATATTACCATGCTATTCCATTTTTTCTTCCATCTATTATAAGCAGTACAGTAATATTGGTTCTATTGCAGAGCAGTCTGGCTCCACATGTTGGTACTGTGGTATGTTACCATGCTATTCCATTGCTTTTCCCAACTACTGTAAGTGTTACAGTAATATTGGTTCTATTGTAGAGCAGTCTGGCTCTACATGTTAGTACTGTAGTATATTGCCATGCTATTCCATTGTTTCTCCCAGCTACTGTTAGCAGTATAGTAATGTTGGTTCTATTCTAGAGCAGTCTGGCTCCACATGTTAGTGCTGTAGTATATTACTATGCTATTCCATTGCTTCTCCCACCTACTATAAACAGTACAGTAATATTAGTTCTACTGTAGAGCAGTCTGGCTCCATATGTTAGTACTGTAGTATATTACTATGCTATTCCATTGTTTCTCCCAGCTAGTATAAGCAGTATAGTAACATTGGTTCTATTGTACAGAAGTCTGACCCAACATGTTAGTACTGTGGTATATAACTATGCTATTCCATTTTTTCTTCCAGCTACTATAAGCAGTATAGTAATATTGTTTCTACTGTACAGCAGTCTGGCTACACGTTAGTACTTTAGTGTATTACCATGCTGTTCCATTGTTTCTCTCTGCTACTATAAGCAATATAATAATAGTGGCTCTATTGCAGAGCAGTCTGGCTCCACATGTTAGTACTGTAGTATATTACTATGCTATTCCATTGTTTCCCCCAGCTACTATAAGCAGTACAGTAATATTGGTTCTATTGTAGAGCAGTCTGGCTCCACATGTTAGTACAGTAGTATATTACTATGCTATTCCATTGTTTCCCCCAGCTACTATAAGCAGTACAGTAATATTGGTTCTATTGTAGAGCAGTCTGGCTCCATATGTTAGTACTCTGGTATATTACCATGCTATTCCATTGCTTCTTCCAACTACTATAAGCAGTACAGTAATATTGGTTCTATTGTAGAGCAGTCTGGCTCTATATGTTAGTACTGTAGTATATTACTATGCTATTCCATTTTTTCTCCCAGCTACTATAAGCAGAATATTAATGTTGGTTCTATTGTAGAGCAGTCTGCTTCCACATGTTAGTACTGTAGTATATTACTATGCTCTTCCATTGTTTCTCTCAGCTACTATAAGCAGTACAGTAATATTGGTTCTATTGCAGAGCAGTCTGGCTCCACATGTTAGTACAGCAGTATATTACTATGCTATTCCATTGTTTCTCCCAGCTACTGTTAGCAGTATAGTAATGTTGGTTCTATTATAGAGCAGTCTGGCTCCACATGTTAGTGCTGTAGTATATTACTATGCTATTCCATTGTTTCTCCCACCTACTATAAACAGTACAGTAATATTGGTTCTATTGTAGAGCAGTCTGGCTCCACATGTTAGTACTGTAGTATATTACTATGCTATTCCATTGTTTCTCCCAGCTAGTATAAGCAGTATAGTAACATTGGTTCTATTGTACAGAAGTCTGACCACCATGTTAGTGCTGTGGTATATAACTATGCTATTCCATTTTTTCTTCCAGCTACTATAAGCAGTATAGTAATATTGTTTCTACTGTACAGCAGTCTGGCTACACATTAGTACTTTAGTGTATTACCATGCTGTTCCATTGTTTCTCCCTGCTACTATAAGCAGTACAGTAATATTGGTTCTATTGCAGAGCAGTCTGGCTCCACGTGTTAGTACTGTAGTATATTACTATGCTATTCCATTGTTTCTCCCAGCTACTATAAGCAGTTTACTAATATTGGTTCTATTGTAGAGCAGTCTGGCTCCACATGTTAATACTGTAGTATATTACTATGCCATTCCATTGTTTCTCCCAGCTAGTATATGCACTATAGTAATATTTGTTCTATTGTAGAGCAGTCTGGCTACACATGTTAGTATTGTGGTATATTACTATTCTGTTCCATTGCTTCTCCCAACTACTATAAGCAGCATGTATAGTAATATTGGTTCTATTGTAGAACAATCTGGCTCTACATTTTAGTACTGTAGTATATTACTATGCTATTCCATTGTTTCTCCCATCTACTATAAGCAGTATCGTAATATTGGTTCTATTGTAGAGCAGTCTGGCTACACATGTTAGTACTGTAGTATATTACTATGCTATTCCATTGTTCCTCCCAGCTACTATAAACAGTGCAGTAATATTGGTTCTATTGTAGAGCAGTCTGGCTACACATGTTAGTAGTGTAGTATATTACCATGCTATTCCATTGTTTTTCTCCGCTACTATAAGCACTATAGTAATATTGGTTCTATTGTAGAGCAGTCTGGGTGCACATGTTGGTACTGTAGTATATTACTATGCTATTTCATTGTTTTTCCCATCTACTATAAGCAGTATAGTAATATTGGTTCTATTGTAGAGCAGTCTGGCTACACATGTTAGTAGTGTAGTATATTACTATGCTATTCCATTGCTTCTCCCAACTACTATAAGCAGTACAGTAATATTGGTTCTATTGCAGAGCAGTCTGTTTCCACATATTAATACTGTACTATATTACCATGCTATTCCATTGTTTCTCCCAGCTACTATAAGCAGTATAGTAATACTAGTTCTATTGTAGAGCAGTCTGGCTCCATATGTTAGTACTGTAGTATATTACTATGCTATTCCATTGTTTCTCCCAGCTACTATAAGCAGTATAGTAATATTGGTTCTATCAGGGTGACATGCACAAGGAATGTTGTTAAACTGATCCTGGTGAGGATTTTGCCATGATGTGGAACTTACGTTAGGTGAACAAGGAAATGCCTGCATTAATGAAAGTGTCCTCTGCATTTAGCATTCGAGTTACAATTAGTACAAGGTTTGTGGCTGCATAGTTAGTATTAATGAAAAAAGCAAAATTACCTTGCTATTTTTTTTAAATTGCAGTGTGTTGTGCCTGTGAAACGTATCTGCACAGTACCGCTCCCATCTTACCTGGGTGTAATAAGTTCTACTGTACAGTCAGTATTTTCAAACCACATTTTCAATGTGCTACACGTTTCATAAATGTTAGATACAATAAGACTTCTTAACTAAACTATGTCTCTCTTCTCACTCAAAGTCAGGGTAAACTATATCCCTAAATGTGAACAAGTGCCTTTTCATTCCTTAATCCTCTTTACTCTCCCTTCTTCACTCACCTCCTTACTGCTAATTCTCTTTCCTGACTTTGTCTCTAAATATACCATAAATCTGTTTTTCCCTCACTTCATATTGCAATTTCTGTTTGGATTAGACTAACTTATCTATAATTTCTCTACAAACTCTCTAAAATTTCTTTAAATATTAAATCGTCATATACCTTGTATTGATTCTTAACAGATGTTTTTATATTATGTCTAATTCTTACTTTAGTTTCTTTATTCACACTATATTTATTACGTTTTATAAACTTGTTTGTATTTACTGTATGCAGGGCAGCTATCAAAGTACTTCTTGATTCCGAGGCATGTGATCCTGCATTGATGATCCAAGCTGGGGGACAAACAGCTTGTAGTGAATAGGCATGCTTTCTGTGGTCTGCAGCAAGTTTCAGCTCACAATATGACACAGACTGCAGCACAATCACTCACCCAATCACAGTTTGTGGCGGAGGAAAAAAGATGGGATGCTGCTTCCCATTAAAAATTTATGAGAGAGTTCCTCCTACCCCTACTTCCACTGCATCTGCATAGACTGTAAATGATTTATTATAGTCATCAAATGCTAACACAGGTTCTGAGTATATTCCTTTTAGCGTCCTAAAAATAGTTATTTACTTCCATTGTGCACCATATTTTAAGGGATATCTTTTTCTTGGTTAGATCTGTGAGGGATATGCTATCATTGCAAAATGAAGCATAAAATTCCTCTAGAATCCCACTATCCCCCAAAATGGTCTTAATGGTTTGGTTGTTTCTAGGACACATCATTCACTTACTGCTTCTAACTTTTTTTGGGGGGAGTGGGGGCTGAGTTTAACCATTCTTTTGTTAATAACATACCTGAGCTATTTAACCTCTTTCATGCCTAGCTTGCTGTTGGGGGCATTAATGGTTAGTCTTGCTTGCATCAGGGAGTGTAGAGCAGACTGTACCTTAGCAAGATGTGAGCATCAGTCTTCAGCATGTATAATAGCATCATCTAAAAAAGCTGCAGAAGAGTTGATGTGGGGTTTCAATGGTCCATCCATTACTTTTTGGAAAATGCCTGGGGCACCCTGTAGCTCAAAAGGAGGAATGTTAAACTACAATACTCCATCTTTGACAAGGCAGTCTTTTTCTTAGCCTCAGCTGTGAGAGGGATTTGCTAGTAATCTTTTGTCATGCCTAATGTACCTAAGTAACCTACCTTCCCTAATTGTTCTATTAACCCATTGATCCTAGGCATCGGGCAGTTATAAAACGTTGAAATGTTGTTTGGCTTCCTAAAATCATTATAAAACCTGATTTTCCATAAGGTTTTGGAACTAACACTATAGGATTCTCTCTTCAGTTACTCCCAGATGAAATATCCCATTACTACTTCTTGCATTGCCTTTCTTTATGACTCTGGTATCCAGCAAGTTTTTAAGTTAACCTGCTTTCCTTGACTAGGCACAGTATGATATTAAATCAAATTTTTTCTGTCAGTCAGCCCTGAATACATGTCACTGCACTGCAATTGAAATTGTTTTATTTCTTGTTTCTAAGGTTTGGACTTATATTGTCTAGCTGACCTGCAGACATAGAGGCCAGTTTTCTTTCTTTACCAGAATGATTAATGTCTGCTGCTGAAGTAACTACTACTGTAGTTTGTACTTCCTTCCATGGTTTCAAAATACTGATATGTCATATCTGTTCTGGTCTTCTCTGATCTGCCAGTCTTACTCTGTAACTTACATTGCTTTATTATTTTAATTGGGCACTGTCATTAAACCAAACATTTGTTCTGTACTGAGGAGACCAAAACCATCACATGCTATCCAACTTATAATTCCCTGGTCCATGTATTTCTATTATAGACCCTCTAATCTGTACCTTGAGCTGTTTCCATGTTGCTAGACTATGGGCATCCATACTTTTAGACTATCAAGCGGTAGCTGGAACTGCTTCCTTTTCCTCCACCAACATAGGCATGGGAATCTCAGTGCCTATCTCTTCTTCTAGAAAAAGCAATTCATAACATTATTCTTTAGTATCAGTCTCTGACTAATTCAATTACTCTTTTATTTCCTTTTTATAAATCTGATGCTGCAGAACACCTTTTAATTTGCTTAAAGCTCCCACATTTTGGCTCAAAAGAAATGTAATTAGGACTCTGTTCGATGTTACCTTTTCTCTCAGTACATACTTTCTTCTTCTTCTTTATATTTCTCTCATATGTTTAATTGAATGAATATCACTTACTCCTTGTTTTTTTTTCCTTCTTTGATTAACTTTCCCTCTGAAAATGGACCTTGAAATACATTTTGTCTTCAGTTTTACATTTTTATTTTCTCAGTTATAAATATAATTTGCCTACAGTCTTCCCTTATTTTATTTTTCTGTTTTGCCCTAACAGAAATTAGTTTAGAACTCTGGCCAAGTATTGTTTCACCCTCTTTAACGATTCTGATAGCATTATGCTTATTGTTACATTTTCCCTGTCAACCCCCACCAGTGGTTAAGAATTCTCCATTCCTGGTTTTCTGTTTTAGCTTAAACGAAAGTTTAGAATTTAGGTCAAATGGTGCATTCTCAGTACTTCATAACTTCATTTTTATAGAATGCATCCCTTCGTTGAATGTGCCCTTCTCTTTAGTTCTGCTAGTTTTTTAAAGTGCCTAATTTGCAAAAAAGAAAGTTTTGACTAAAAGGACACTTCTGCTTCCTGTTTTGCACTTTCCAAGCTGCAATGTATTTTATTGATTGATTGCAGTTGCGGCTCAGGCCATTGGACTGCAGTACTGCAGCCCCCCCCCCCAGTTGAAAAGAAATGTTTAAAAAAAATATTTATAAATTATTATTTAAATAATAATTAATTGGCTGGCAGCTGCGTCTCTAAGCAAGTCCGACTGACTTGCACAAACCCGGAACTCAGACTGCGCATGCTCAGCGAGTTCTGGGTTTTTTTTTTTAATTACTCTCTCTAAATCTAAATCTAGACTGCTGTAAAAGCAGTCCAGATTAAGGAAAGAAGAAGGCATCAGTGTGATTCCCAGAAGGCTATGTGGTCTAACCGCACAGTAAAATAGAAGGGGGGGGGTCAGACTGCTACGTCCGCAGTCACATACGTGACATGGACAGTTGTATGGCTACTGACTGGTTCTCGCTCTTTTCCCGAAAAAGAGAGTGAGAAACAATCAGTACTACTACTATCACAGTGCTTTGGATGGTTACTTTCTACAGTGCTAAACAAGAACTTATTTTTTTGGCTTGCCTGGTTTACTTTGCCTTGCTTTATGCAAGAGATCGAAAGATTGAGTTTGTGACTGGAGACGCCGGACAGTCACTCATTTTTCAACTTTGAGGTAGGGGGGAACAAATAAAAAATACTACTGTAGTACATTCACTAAAATAATCCTATTTCATCTCTAGTCAGCAAGCATATAGTTGCTGAATATTGCTTAGTTGTTTTTTTGTGTGTGTGTGTGTGTGTGTGTGTGTGTGTGTGTGTGTGTGTGTGTGTGTGTGTGTGTGTGTGTGTGTGTGTGTGTGTGTAATGACAAGCAAGCCAAGTATCCTTATTAAATAAGTTCACCATGGCACAGACAAGTCTTTTGCAATGAAGCAGGTGACTTCTTTTAGTTCTTTATATGGCTCTAAGTCTACTCTAAGATAAAGTCATAAAGAAGGTTTATATGATAGAAGAAAGGAAGTTTGTTTGGCAAATGTCCATAATGGCTGGTTAGAAAAGAAAAAAAAAGATGATTTTTTTTTTTGTAATTTATACATGTGTGGTGTGGTGTGCTGCTGATGGTAATCGAGAGTTTACTGTCTACAGAATGTGCAGGCCTGGCCAACCTAAAAACTTTTATTGGGAAGTTACTCTTTGAGAGGTCTGCATGAAAAATGGTTAAAGTGAGTTAATGCTGTAGCAGATGCCAGGTTCAGTGACCTGGGTTTGTTTGAGGTTAGGCAGTCTTTATTTTTTATTTTTATTTTTTTGTTTAATTAATGTGTGTGTGTGTGTGTGTGTGTGTGTGTGTGTGTGTGTGTGTGTGTGTGTGTGTGTGTGTGTGTGTGTGTGTGTGTGTGTGTGTAAAATGCCCCAGTTGCTATATACTGGTGGCAAGATCTTGAATTCCCTACCCACCATCATTTGTAAAAAAAATTGCAGATTTTGCCTCATATTTGTTCTGTTCTGTTCTCATAAAATATGTAGTTTCTGTATTTTTGTTTCCTTACATGGGCAGTCATAGCATTGTTGCCTGACAGCTACAGGTTCTCTGGTTTGATTCTTGGCTGGGGTGCCTTCTGTGTGGAATGTGCATATCCTCTCTGTGTTTGTGTGGGTTTCCTCTGGGTGCTCCGGTGTCCTCCCATCTTACAAAGACATGTGTCTAGAGTGTTTCCCCCTGAGCCTCTGCTGAAAATTGCCTTACAAATGTTAAATAAATAAAAATGACAGGCATTTCAATTTCACACTTCATATTCTTCAGAAAGTACATGGTAATACAAAACCTTTTATTCTAGCAATTTTCTAAGTTTATAAGATGGATATTTGAAATTTGGCCCTATGTTTGGGACTGTATTCCCCCATTATTGGCTTTGTCCAGGTTTTTTGTGCTAAGGTCGAGAGCTATGGCGAGAACTGAATTCACTGAATATGTTTGGTGGCTGTACGCTATGGTGAGAACTGAATTCACTGAATATGTTTGGGGGCTGTATTCCCCCATTATTGGCTTTGTCCAGGTGTTTTTTGCTAAGAGGTTGAGAGTTGTGGTGAGAACTGAATTCACTGGATATGTTTGGGGGATGTATTCCCCCATTATTGGCTTTGTTCAGGTGTTTTGTGCTAAGAGGTTCACAGCTATGGTGAGAACTGAATTCACTAAATGGTAGCGGAAAAATTATATTAAGCTGCTTACTGCTTGCTTGCTCTTGCTGTGGGATTTGAAATCTTCTTAAGACACTCAGTCTTTCTGTATGCTGAAATCAAAGTCTAATTATCACAGTCTGTTTACCAAAGAAACTTGCAGAATATACACTGATACAGCATCCGACTTTAAACCCAGTAATAACCCTTTATAATAAACCAAACTGGACAAACGTTGCAGCTTAAAGTACTGTTCCAACTTTACTTCTCATATAGTACAGATAATGTGAGAGATATAACATTTACCTCAGGACAAATGAGTCCCTACCATACCTCTAACATAACTAGATTTAATACAGACTTTTTATACATATTTTAGTTAAACACACACCCTCTTGGTTTTGGAAAGATACTGCCTTGATGATGCAAATGCTAACACATCTGTTCTTGTGCAAATGATGATAAGTAAACTGTCTTCAAGAAAACGCCTTGTGGATTCTGTTCTTGTGCAAATGCTGATAAGTAAACTGTCTTCAAGGAAACACCTTGTGGATTAGAAAAACATGTCTTGTTGTCCATTGAAAGCAGATTACATTCTTGTCATGTCTGTAAGAAGTCAGCTTTCTTGATGTGTGTGTAATACACTCATAAGTAAGTTCCTTATTTTTTTAAGCCACAGTCATTTAGTATGGTTGCTGATCACATATTACTAAACTCTGTTTCTGCATTTAAGCAAGCTTTTTCTTTCAGCATATTTACAACATAATTAATTTCAGCCTTATATTCATAATATCTAACAGTAGCCATTTAAGTTTTACTCTTCCTCTCTTTCACAAAACAGCTGATTTGGTATAGTGGTATGTTGCTCTGACTGCTTTGCACAGGGTCCTGGGTTCAAGTCTTGGCAGTGAAATGTATGGTGGTAAGTCAGCATTTTATTCGAGCAACTTTCCAACATTATACAAGCAATGTTTAAAATGTATCCCTGTTTTTTGGGCTTTTGCCCCCCCCCAATAAATTTTGACATTTTCCAGATTTCTTGTGCTGCAAAGTTCAGAGATACAGCTGAGTGTCGAGTAGATTTTACAAGGAGCTGAGAGCTGCAGGGGAACAAAAGTTTAGTGCTGCTTATGCTAAGGCTGCTTGCATTGCTAATAGCACAACAGGTAGTATATTTGCTTTTGATGCAGAAGGCTGTGGGTTCTACTCCCACAGTAGGTAGATGCATTGCTGATAACGTACTGTGTTGTAAAGGGGGTGGATGCTGCAGTCCTTTTTGGCAAAGATACTTAGCAACTATGAACCTGTTATCAGTTTGCCATCCATTCCCTATTGCAATATTACTAACAATTTATTCCTCAAGGGCAACAGGTACTTTATTTGTAGATGAAACGATGAAATATAAACTTCTTTTCTAGCAGCATCTCTTCATTAGTTACAGATCTCTTTAATGTGGAATTATTTAGATGACTTTTACTTCTTCAGAGATTGTGCATATTTACTGATACTGGTGGACTGTAGACGTTTGAGTAGACTTTTATGATGCAAATGTTCTGAATTGGGCAGTTTTGTCATTACTGGTGCATGCATTTTTGTTTAATTTTTACTGGAAAAATGTTCAAAACAATAAATTTAAAACGCTCTCTAACAACTGTACTGTATTGTACATGGAATATAATTTAATACAATCAGGAAGGTGTATCAAAGAGCACATGTATGTTTTGTGTGCAAGAGGCCTATGATTTGAAAACAGCCCAAAGTTAATCTTTATCTGCCACTGGCAAAATATATTTTCTTTGAATGTGGGTTTCAATGCTGTTTCAATGAATGTGAGTTTCAAGGGCAGAGAAGTTTTAATGCTAAGTCTATTTTCATTGCAAGACTGCATTGCTTTGTTTAGCAGATATCTATTAGTGTTTGTGCTGTAAAATGCAAAATAAAACTTTCAAATGAAATCCAAATCATCACAGAAGGAAAGCAGTATGCACTTTACAGTGTTCATGGTAAATGGAGCAAAATAACCAAGGAATGGGACATTGGAATGGCTGCAGGGGGGAGGCTCCATTCGACCATGATTTTGTGAGGGGGGAAGGGGAGCAAACTGAAAGACACCCTGGCTGAACTATACTCTCAGCTGTCCAGATTTTTGCAGAATGAATAGATTTTTGCTTCTTATTTTTGGTTTGTTCCTCATAAAATTTGTGGTTTTCTAGCAAATCATTTAGGAATGAAGTCACTAAATAATGACAGACATTGGGTTTCAGACATCATAACCTTCAGAAAAATGCATGCTAAAGCAAGACTTGTTATTCTATCAACTGTCTTAAGTTTATACAAGAGCAATTTTTAGTACTGTTTTATATGTTCCCCCAATATATTTGGCCTTGTCCAGATTTCCTGCATTAAGAGGTTGAGAGATACGTGCAAATAAATAACTTTATAGAATTAGGAATATCCAAACTTCTCAACTGTCCCCAATTTTGGCTAAAAATGTTGCTCTCCCCCTAATAATCCCTCCACAAAATGGCAATTTTGGAAGAAAACGTGGAGGGTTTACAATTATAAATAACTGTAATGATCAGAGTTATAGATTATTTTTATTTCAGAAATGCATGTCGATTCTCTTATTTTGTCAGCTGCTCAAGTTAACAGTACTAATATTAAAAGGTGTCCCTTCTTTGACAGGTTCCCAGCTGTATTGTGTGGCAATTTTTTATATTTTTGCATCACATTTTTGGTCCGTTTTTCAAAAAATTGTGGGTTTCTGGCAAATTACTGGCAAATCATTAAAGAGTGAAGTTAGAAAATAATGGCAGACATTTGAGTTTCAGATTTCATACCCTTCAGACAATTAATACTAATGCAAGACCTACTACTATTCTATTATCTTTCTAAGTTTATAAGAGCAATATTTAAAAATTGTCCTTTTTTGGGTCTGTGTCCCACTTCTTTGTATGGCTTTGTCCAGATTTCTTGCTCTAAGGCTGAGAGGTATGAGTGTCAGAGCCATTTCAAATTGTTACATACTTGTTGCATCCCACTCCCCCATGTAGTAATTCTGGATGTGTCCAAGCAAGGCAAGTAGCAGTTATGCAGTGTAAGTGTGCAGAGTATTCCCTCATCCAAGGTAGACACAAGTACAACAGTGGATTTTTATTTGTCCTTGATTTTGCAGAATGTTCTGCTTTTCTGTCATATTTTTATACTGTTGATTTATGCTTCTTATTATTCAGAAAATGCATGCTGTCGCAGTGCCCTGTGCTCTGTGTTTAAGTAGCAATGCTTTAATGACCATCAGGTAAGCTTGTCGGAGATTGTAAGATACAAGTAAGCTTTAATAAACATACTGTTAAAGAATTACCAACATTGAAAGCCTTTTTGTTGTTGACATGCAGAGAATATTTACATAACTAGATAACATATAAGCCTTAGGTATTGAAATGCATATGACAGTATGCGTTTATATCACGTTATCAAAAGATGAAAATAGCAAATGCTATTTCATCGAACCTAAAATATCTAAACCACATAATATCGAACATTCAGAACAGCGAATTTTTTCCTTGGGAAAAAATTTGCTGTTCCGAAACACATACACACAACACAAGAACACCTGAAAAACATTCAATACACACACATACACTTATAATTCTACAACTAACCCTACACTAAACTATACTTACACTACTATCTATTCACTTACCTTAACCCAAACCCTAACCCTAAGGTCTGTCACTATCGCACACTCACCTAACCTGCGCCCTAACTCACTTAACACGCCCATAAACCTAATTCACCTAACCCGTGCCCTAACCCTAACGCACCTAACCCATGCCCTAATCCTACCAACCACACAATCACACACTTACCTGAACCCGACCCATAAACCTCCACCACAACGCTGAAAATAGTGAAGCTACAGAATTGGCCAATTCGGTGTTCTGCAGCTTCACTATTTTTAGAGTTCGATTAAAACGGGTCGAAATTAGAACATTTGAAGTTTTAAAACTTCGATGTTCTGATATAGACCCGACAGTATTTGTAATAAAGGACAGGATTACAGTATTTTCAGAAGCTCATTACATTTGTTGGAGACTTGCAGTCATCTTTGCAGGCTTTACCCATAAACTAAACTGCCAATCTATCATGTGTGGTCCATAACTTGTGCAGTATCCTTTAAGCAATTTATCTTGAGCTTGTTGCTTGTTTGCTGTTCATTTTTTACTTTGATCATGTCTTTCCCATGAAACAAGTAGATAGTTCTTGTCAGGCAGCAGGTCTTTTTTGGATAAGAAACATTTTTACAAGTGGGGGTATCACAGAGATTGCTACTTTCAGTGTGTTAATTAGTAATTTTATAAACCTGAATATAAATTATAATTAGAACTGCAGTGGAAGGAGAAGTGGTTTGAGTTGAGTGCTGCTTATTTTTCTTTATACAAGATTTTGACTGGCATTCCGGTAATGTATTTAAAAAGTAATTTATTTGTTCATGTCTCACAACCTTTGCGTTTGCATCTAGATATTAAGTAAGCTGTCATGTAGCCATTGCATTGAAATATTTTTTTCTTCTACACTTCATTTTGTCTTGATTGGACTCTCGTAATGACGGTTTGGCACCCAGGGCAGCATATTTAATTAAAGTTCCAGTTGTTGTGGTTTCGAACATAGCTCCACCCCTTTCTAGTTGGCCACACCCTGCCCCATTGTCCCCACCCATTCAGCTGTCTCCTGCAGCCTCCCTTTAATTTGAAGTCACCAGCCGCCACTGATTGATTGATTTGGATTTGTTTACTGGAATAGTGCAGTCATCAATACTGGCATATTTCAGACTCAGTCCAAGTGAAATACAAAACATTTCACAAACAAAAAATACAAATATTTAAGCAATAACAGAGTAGTTATACACTGATTCTAGTGAAAAAGCACAGTGCAATGTACAATCAAGCAGAGTGCAGTGTACAATATATACATTTGTTTCTAAAGTCAGACAATCTTCAGTAAATCTTAAGAGATGACAAGAGACAGGTTTGGTGATATGTCCTGTGTTGATGCAGGAGCATTTGGCTTGGATGAAGAAGTGCTTTTTGAGCTGGATTCTGAATTTGGAATAAGTGCTGATGTCCTTTATGTCAATGGGAAGAGCTTGCCAAAGAGTAGGTTCCTGGAGGAGAAAGCATGTGCAGTGCTGTGGAGTTTGGATCTAGGAGTAAAGAGAGTTCATGTGACAGAGCATGTGAAGTGCTGTGGAGTGTGGTTCTGAGATAATGAGAGTTCACGTGACAGAGCATGTGCAGTGCTGTGGAGTATGGCTCTAGGAGTAATGAGAGTTCATGTGACAGAGCATGTGCAGTGCTGTGGAGTTTCGTTCTCAGATAATGAGAGTTGGTGTAGCTTGAGTACTGTCTCAGGTTGTATGAGCAGATTTTTTCATGAAGTCTAGCTGTAGGGGGGGGGTAAATGTGTGGAGTTGTACTGTTAGAGGTATACCCTGAGATATCTATTTAACTGACATAGGTTATCCATTTCTATGTATTCCTATCTAATA
>NC_056745.1:64783600-64811100 GCF_019279795.1 Protopterus annectens
GATTTAACATTTGTCATATTCGTGCAATACACACTGTGTACAGGTTTCTTAACAATTATTCATGCCATCATTGCATAACTTGTTCAATCCCTGCCTTCACTTAAACCTCATCCTGAACGTTATTCTGCTTGTATTATCACAATTCCATTTAATTCTATGTAAACCACTCCTTCCCTTTTCTAAAGATTCCACCTCTAGTTCTTTTATCTATTTTACAATATTCACTACTTCCGCTGTGATTGGTGTAAATTTTTATTTCCATTTTCTAGTAATTGTGTGTTTAACAGCCAATAGAATTAAACTTTGTAAGGCCTTACTATGAATAGGCAATTCAGATGCAGTGTCCCATCTAAAAAAAAAAAACATTTCATTTGTTACAGCCATTTGCTTTCCCACCATTTTCTGATAAAGTACTCCGGAGGGAATTTTTAAAATCTGCCAGTTTGTTACACTCCCAAAAAACATATTTCCAGTTACTTCTCTTTTCCATCACACCTCCAGCATTTGTTATACACTTGAGGAACAATTCTTCGAAGTCTGCTTGGGATATAATAATACCCATGCAAACACCTCCAAGCACAAATCCTAACACTTATGAAGTTTGTTGAATACTGGGGAGCCATAACGATGTCCTTCCACTGTTTTTTTTTTAAATTGCCCTTTCCATTCTCTCTTAACAATCCTTTCTAACCGCCTCTGATTGATTCTTATAGTTATCGTGCAGTATTTTATATACCTTAGTGATTATCCCCTTTTTAACAGCAGTTTCTGTTCTAGACTTGACTAAAATCTTTACCACAGCTGGGCTTTCATTTTTCACTTCCCTATCCCTTTCTTTTAACCTATACTCTGACATCAATCCTTGGTAGGGGAAACAGTCTCAAATCTGCAGTCCAAAATTCTTTTTGTCCCACCGTATTACCTTCTCTTCTCTGATCATTTGCTCCCAATAGTTACCTATTACAACCGCAAAACCGCAGTTGCGCTAATACGGAAACGTCCACACATATTGAGCGTACCATGAAAACCCCAAACATCCTGAAGCACAAAATTCGAAATGTTGAATCGTCATTGTTGGCCCTTCTCTGGTATAGCTCCTTAAGGTAAGTGTGCAATAGTCACGGACCTTAGGTTTAGGGTGCGGGTTAAGGTAAGTGCATACATAGTAATATATGTAAGCTTTAGCTTAGGGTTAGAAGTAGGGTTTTGTTAAGTGTATGTATGTGGATTATTTATTTTGTTTGGGTGTAGCTCCTTAACGTAGTTGTGCAATAGTTACAGACCTTAGGGTTAGGGTGCGGGTTAAGGTAAGTGCATACATAGTAATATATGTAAGCTTTAGTTTAAGGTTAGAAGTAGGGTTTTGTTAAATGTATGTATGTGGAGTATTTGTTTTGTTTGGGTAGGTAGTACATAGCGGGTGGTGAGGTTAACCAGCTATGCCAATTCGACATTTTGAATTTCGCAGTTCAGGACGTTCGGTGTTTTCGCGGTTTGCTCAATATGCAATGACATTTCCGTATTCTCGTATGTGAGGTTTTGCGGTTATAATATAGACCCGCTCCCAATACCTTGGTTCCTTTGTCAATTTTCTCCAGTAAATTCCAGCCTCCTCTTGCCTATTTTCTATAACGCTACTTCCAGTCATACCTATTGGCAAAATCGCCTTTTTTCATTCCTGTTTTTTGGCTTAGTTTTTAGACTACTTTCTGCAACTTTATGAATATAATTTCTGCATTGTTGTTGTTCTCCTTAAGGATCTGCATCCAAAACCCTCCTCTCTCCTTATTTCTTAAACTTCCCCCTCTTTATCATCATCCATTCCCACTTTGATTCATAGCTACCTGCTGGTGTCATGTATATGACCAAATATATACCACAAAATCAGACCAATGATAGTTCATAGATTATAGATTAGTACTAGGCTAACTGCCCTTATGAGCCATTTTAAGCCTAGCCAATTATCCCTTGTGAGACTCAAACCCTGCACCTTATGTTTGTAAGGCAAACACCTTAACCATTAGATCACCCTCTCAACCCTAATTAAATCAGATCAAATGATCAGATCAAATGAAAAAACTATATAACCAAAGGGTTGGTAGAGGAAAACATGTCCTGCTGTTGTTACTTCAGAATAGGAACTTTTCGTGGTTAGGAACTTTTGTTCTCATCCAAAGAACCTCATCAAAACAACCATAATTAGATACAAGGAGCTTTAAATATAGTTCAGTAATATTCCCACAATCTACATCATCCAATGGAAACAATTTGGACTGAAAAAAACAAACTTAAAATATATGAAAATCATGCAAAGTTTTAAGCCAAAACTATAGTACTACCCTTGAGGAAAAAATATGAGGATTAAGTAAAATATACTACCTACAAGACTTTGTATGGTTACCACAGAAGGCCTTTTAAGCATTGTAGTTTTATTCTGAGAAAACAGCCGGATGTATTTTCCTCTACCAGCATTTTGGTTATATATGTATATGTGCCTTAGCTGCGTAACTGTAATGTATCCATTCAAATCAGGCAGTCCTAAACTACCTTTTTCTATGGGCAGGATCAACTTACCCTACTTAACTCTTGCCATCATCCCCTCCCAAATAAATTCCTTCAAGTCTTTATTAATTGTTGTCCACAATTTCTCCTCTTGTTGATAAAATTATGCATGACACATATATAAAAGCAAAGGGGATAAAAACATTTTCACTGATTGTATCTTCTCATTCATATCCATAATCAAATACATTATTTTAGTCTCTTCCTGCGTATCCTTAACTGCCATAACAGGAACCTTTTTAAATTCATACAGCTGAACACTTCATATTTTCATGTCTCCCTAACAATAAGTATTGCTGAACCAATACATGTGTGGGGTACATATTTACTGCTGTAGTCTTTGTTTTATGTTCATTCATTTCATACTCTAATTTCATAGTACAACACAGGAAACAGCTAAAACCAGGCCAGCATTCTGTCACACTATATATCTCCCTGAGGTATCGGGTGCCATAGCTTGCAGATGTAACAATTAATACCCCAACTGACCCACAGACACACACATTTTATGAACAGAAAGGGCTATAATTCCATGAACTGACAGGTACTGTGTGACACACATGGTATTACAAACAGTATTTCTGCACAGCATCAATATACTCCCCACAACTGACATACATGGCATATATCTGAGGTATTTTATCAATTTCTTTGTTGTAAAACTCAAAAGGGTCATCTAGTTGGCAGGTCCTGACACTGTGGCTAACAATAATGTAGTAGGTAGGTACAGGCCCTGTGGCTTACATTAATGTAGTTGGTAGGTACAGGCAATGTCACTTACATTAATGTAGCTGGTCAGTACAGGAACTGCGGCTTACATTAATGTAGTTGGTAGGTACGGGCACTGTGACTTACATTAATGCAGTTGGTAGGTACGGGCACTGTAACTTACATTAATGCAGTTGGTAGGTACGGGCACTGTGGCTTAAATTAATGCAGTTGGTAGGCACGGGCACTGTGGCTGACATTAATGTAGTTGGTAGGTACAGGCACTGTGACTTACAATAATGCAGTTGGTAGGTACGGGCACTGTGGCTTACCTTAATGCAATTGGTTGGTACGAGCACTGTGGCTTACATTAATGTAGTTGGTAGGTGCGGGCACTGTGGCTACATTAATGTAGTTGGTCAGTACAAGAACTGCAGCTTACATTAATGTAATTGGTAGGTACGGGCACTGTGACTTACATTAATGTAGTTGGTAGGTACGGGCACTGTGGTTTACATTAATGTAGTTGGTAGGTAGAGGAAATGTCACTTACATTAATGTTGCTCAGTACAGGAACTGCGGCTTACATTAATGTAGTTGGCAGGTACAGGCACTGTGACTTACATTAATGTAGTTGGTAGGTACAGGCAATGTCACTTACATTAATGTAGGTACAGGCACTGTGACTTACATTACTGCAGTTGGTAAGTATGGGCACTGTGGCTTACATTAATGCAGTCTGTAGGTAAGAGCATTGTGGCTTACATTAATGTAGCTGGTAGGTACAGGCAATGTCACTTACATTAATGTAGGTACAGGCACTGTGACTTACATTAATGCAGTTGGTAGGTACGGGCATTGTGGTTTACATTAATGCAGTTGGTAGGTATGGGCATTGTGGCTTACATTAATGACATTGGTAGGTACAGGCACTGTCGCTTACATTACTGCAGCTGGTAGGTACAGGTACTGTGGCTTACATTAATGCAGTTGGTAGGTACAGGCACTGTGGCTTACATTAATGTACGTGGTAGGTACGGGCACTGTGGCTTACATTAATGTAGTCTATAGGTACGGGCATTGTGACTTGCATTAATGCAGCTGGTAGGTGTGGGCACTGTGGCTTACATTAATGTAGTTTTTAAATACAGGCACTGTGGCATACATTAATGCAGTTGGTAGGTACGGGCACTGTGGCTTACATTAAATCAGTTGGCAGGTACAGGCACTGTGGCTTACATTAATGCAGTTGGTGGGTATGGGCACTGTGGCTAACATTAATGTAGTTGGTAAGTGCAGGCACTGTGACTTACATTAATGAAGTTTGTAGATACAGGCACTGTCTCTTACATTTTATGTAGTTGGTAGGTATGGACATTACGGCTTACATTAATCTAGTGTGTAGGTACAGGCACTGTGGCTTACAATAATGTAACTGGTAGGTATGGGCACTGTGACTTACATTAATGTATTTGGTAGGTACGGGCACTGTGGCTTACATTAATGCAGTTGGTAGGTATGGGCACTGTGGCTTACATTAATGTAGTTGGTCAGTACAGGAACTGCAGCTTACATTAATGAAGTTTGTAAATACAGGCACCGCAGCTTACATTAATGTAGTTGGTAGGTACCGGCACCGTGGCTTACATTAATGCAGTTGGTGGGTACGGGCACTGTGGCTAACATTAATGTAGCTGGTAGGTGCAGGCACTGTGAATTACATTGATACAGTTGGTAGGAACAGGCACCATGGCTTACATTACTATAGTTGGTAGGTACAGGCACTGCAACTTACATTAATGTAGTTGGTTGGAACAGGCACTGTGGCTTACATTAATGTAGTTGGTAGGTACAGGCGCTCTGACTTACATTAATGAATTTGGTAGATACAGGCACTGCAGCTTACATCAATGTAGTTGGTAGGTACAGGCACCGTGACTTACATTAATGCAGTTGGTGGGTATGGGCACTGTGGCTAACATTAATGTTGTTGGTAGGTGCAGGCACTGTGACTTACATTGATACAGTTGGTAGGAACAGGCACCATGGCTTACATTGTTATAGTTGGTAGGTACAGGCACTGCAACTTACATTAATGTAGTTGGTTGGAACAGGCACTGTGGCTTACATTAATGTAGTTGGTAGGTAGAAGCCCTGTGGCTTACATTAATGCACATTGTAGCTACAGTAATTGCAGTTTACATTAATGTAGTTGGTAGATACAGGCACCGTGACTTACATTTTATGTAGTTGGTAGGTATGGACATTACGGCTTACATTAATGTAATGTGTAGGTACAGGCACTGTGGCTTACAGTAATGTAGTTGTTAGATACAGGCACCAAGGCTTACATTTTATGTAGTTGGCAGGTATGGGCATTACGGCTTACATTAATGTAGTTGGTACATATGGGCACTGCGGCTTACATTAATGAAGTTGATAGATACTGGCACCATGACTTACATTAATGTAGCTAGTAGGTACAGGCACTGTGGCTTACATTAATGTAGTTGGTACATATGGGCACTGCAGCTTATATTAATGAAGTTGGTAGATACAGGCACCATGGCTTACATTAATGTAGTTGGTACGTGCGGGCACTGTGGCTTACATTAATGTAGTTGATAGATACATGCACCGCGGCTTACATTAATGTAGTAGGTAGGTATGGGCACTGTGGTTTACATTATTGTAGTGGTAAGTACAGGCACTGCAGCTTACATTAATGTACTTGGTAAATATGGGCACTGTGGTTTACATTAATGTAGATGGTCGATACAGGCACCATGGCTTATATTAATGTAGATGGTAGATACAGGCACCATGGCTTACATTAATGTAGTTGGTAGATACAGGCACCATGGCTTAGATTAATCTAGTTGGTAGGTAAAGGCACTGCAGTTTGCATTAATGTAGTTGGTAGGTACGGGCACTGTGGCTTACATCAATGCAGTTGGCAGGTTTGGGCACTGTGGCTTACATTAATGCAGTTTTTAGGTACAGGCACTGCAGCTTACATTAATGTAGTTGAGAGATACAGGCACTGTGGCTTACATTAATGTAGATGATAGATAAAGGTAGTGTGGCTTACATTAATGTAGTTGGTTAGTACAGACACTGCGGCTTACATTAATGTCGTTGGTAGGTACAGGCACAGTGGCTTAAATTAATGCAGTTGTTTTTTACAGGCACCATGGCTTACATTAATGTAGTTGGTAGGTGCAGGCACAGTGGCTTACATTAATGCAGTTGCTTTTTCCAGGCACTGTGGCTTACATTAATGTAGTTGGTAGGTAAGGACACTGTGGCTTCATTAATGTAGTTGCTAAGCATGGGCACCTTGGCTTACATTAATGTAATTGGTAGGTCTGGACACTGCAGCTTACATTAATGTAGTTGGTAGTTACAGGTCCTGTGGCTTACATTTTATGAAGTTGGTAGGTATGGGTGCCGTGGCTTACATTAATGTAATGTGTAGGTATAGGCACTGCAGCTTACATTAATGTAGTTGTTAGATACAGGCATCGTAGCTTATATTTTATGTATTTGGTAGGTATGGGTATAGTGGTTTATAGTAACGTAACTGGTAGGTACAGGCACTGTGACTTACATTAATGTAGTTAGTAGGTACAGGCAATGTCACTTACATTAATGTAGGTACAGGCACTGTGACTTACATTAATGCAGTTGGTAGGTATGGGCACTGTGGCTTACATTAATGCAGTTGGTAGGTACGAGCATTGTGGCTTACATTAATGTAGCTGGTAGGTACAGGCAATGTCACTTACATTAATGTAGGTATAGGCACTGTGACTTACATTAATGCAGTTGGTAGGTACGGGCATTGTGGCTTACATTAATGCAGTTGGTAGGTACGGGCATTGTGGCTTACATTACTGCAGTTGGTAGGTACAGGCACTGTGGCTTACATTACTGCAGCTGGTAGGTACGGGCACTGTGGCTTACATTAATGCAGTTGGTAGGTACAGGCACTGTGGCTTACATTAATGTAGGTGGTAGGTACGGGCACTGTGGCTTACATTAATGTAGTTGGTAAATACAGGCACTGTGGCATACATTAATGCAGTTGGTAGGTACGGGCACTGTGGCTTACATTAAATCAGTTGGTAGGTACAGGCACCATGCCTTACATTAATGCAATTGGTGGGTATGGGCACTGTGGCTTACATTAATGCAGTCTGTAGGTAGGAGCATTGTGGCTTACATTAATGTAGCTGGTAGGTACAAGCAATGTCACTTACATTAATGTAGGTACAGGCACTGTGACTTACATTAATGCAGTTGGTAGGTACGGGCATTGTGGTTTATATTAATGCAGTTGGTAGGTACAGGCATTGTGGCTTACATTAATGACATTGGTAGGTACAGGCACTGTCGCTTACATTACTGCAGCTGGTAGGTACAGGTACTGTGGCTTACATTAATGCAGTTGGTAGGTACAGGCACTGTGGCTTACATTAATGTAGGTGGTAGGTACGGGCACTGTGGCTTACATTAATGTAGTCTATAGGTACGGGCATTGTGACTTGCATTAATGCAGCTGGTAGGTGTGGGCACTGTGGCTTACATTAATGTAGTTTTTAAATGCAGGCACTGTGGCATACATTAATGCAGTTGGTAGGTACGGGCACTGTGGCTTACATTAAATCAGTTGGCAGGTACAGGCACTGTGGCTTACATTAATGCAGTTGGTGGGTATGGGCACTGTGGCTAACATTAATGTAGTTGGTAGGTGCAGGCACTGTGACTTACATTAATGAAGTTTGTAGATACAGGCACTGTCTCTTACATTTTATGTAGTTGGTAGGTATGGACATTACGGCTTACATTAATCTAGTGTGTAGGTACAGGCACTGTGGCTTACAATAATGTAACTGGTAGGTATGGGCACTGTGACTTACATTAATGTATTTGGTAGGTACGGTCACTGTGGCTTACATTAATGCAGTTGGTAGGTATGGGCACTGTGGCTTACATTAATGTAGTTGGTAGGTATGGGCACTGTGGCTTACATTAATGTAGTTGGTCAGTACAGGAACTGCAGCTTACATTAATGAAGTTTGTAAATACAGGCACCGCAGCTTACATTAATGTAGTTGGTAGGTACCGGCACCGTGGCTTACATTAATGCAGTTGGTGGGTACGGGCACTGTGGCTAACATTAATGTAGCTGGTAGGTGCAGGCACTGTGAATTACATTGATACAGTTGGTAGGAACAGGCACCATGGCTTACATTACTATAGTTGGTAGGTACAGGCACTGCAACTTACATTAATGTAGTTGGTTGAACAGGCACTGTGGCTTACATTAATGTAGTTGGTAGGTACAGGCCTGACTTACATTAATGAATTTGGTAGATACAGGCACTGCAGCTTACATCAATGTAGTTGGTAGGTACAGGCACCGTGACTTACATTAATGCAGTTGGTGGGTATGGGCACTGTGGCTAACATTAATGTTGTTGGTAGGTGCAGGCACTGTGACTTACATTGATACAGTTGGTAGGAACAGGCACCATGGCTTACATTGTTATAGTTGGTAGGTACAGGCACTGCAACTTACATTAATGTAGTTGGTTGGAACAGGCACTGTGGCTTACATTAATGTAGTTGGTAGGTAGAGGCCCTGTGGCTTACATTAATGCACATTGTAGCTACAGTAATTGCAGTTTACATTAATGTAGTTGGTAGATACAGGCACCGTGACTTACATTTTATGTAGGTGGTAGGTATGGACATTACGGCTTACATTAATGTAGTGTGTAGGTACAGGCACTGTGGCTTACAGTAATGTAGTTGTTAGATACAGGCACCAAGGCTTACATTTTATGTAGTTGGCAGGTATGGGCATTACGTCTTACATTAATGTAGTTGGTACATATGGGCACTGCGGCTTACATTAATGAAGTTGATAGATACTGGCACCATGACTTACATTAATGTAGCTAGTAGGTACAGGCACTGTGGCTTACATTAATGTAGTTGGTACATATGGGCACTGCAGCTTATATTAATGAAGTTGGTAGATACAGGCACCATGGCTTACATTAATGTAGTTGGTAGGTGCGGGCACTGTGGCTTACATTAATGTAGTTGATAGATACATGCACCGCGGCTTACATTAATGTAGTAGGTAGGTATGGGCACTGTGGTTTACATTATTGTAGTGGTAAGTACAGGCACTGCAGCTTACATTAATGTACTTGGTAAATATGGGCACTGTGGCTTACATTAATGTAGATGGTCGATACAGGCACCATGGCTTATATTAATGTAGATGGTAGATACAGGCACCATGGCTTACATTAATGTAGTTGGTAGATACAGGCACCATGGCTTAGATTAATCTAGTTGGTAGGTAAAGGCACTGCAGTTTGCATTAATGTAGTTGGTAGGTACGGGCACTGTGGCTTACATCAATGCAGTTGGCAGGTTTGGGCACTGTGGCTTACATTAATGCAGTTTTTAGGTACAGGCACTGCAGCTTACATTAATGTAGTTGAGAGATACAGGCACTGTGGCTTACATTAATGTAGATGATAGATAAAGGTAGTGTGGCTTACATTAATGTAGTTGGTTAGTACAGACACTGCAGCTTACATTAATGTCGTTGGTAGGTACAGGCACAGTGGCTTAAATTAATGCAGTTGGTTTTTACAGGCACCATGGCTTACATTAATGTAGTTGGTAGGTGCAGGCACAGTGGCTTACATTAATGCAGTTGCTTTTTCCAGGCACTGTGGCTTACATTAATGTAGTTGGTAGGTAAGGACACTGTGGCTTCATTAATATAGTTGCTAAGCATGGGCACCTCGGCTTACATTAATGTAATTGGTAGGTCTGGACACTGCAGCTTACATTAATGTAGTTGGTAGTTACAGGTCCTGTGGCTTACATTTTATGAAGTTGGTAGGTATGGGTGCCGTGGCTTACATTAATGTAATGTGTAGGTATAGGCACTGCAGCTTACATTAATGTAGTTGTTAGATACAGGCATCGTAGCTTATATTTTATGTATTTGGTAGGTATGGGTATAGTGGCTTATAGTAATGTAACTGGTAGGTACAGGCACTGTGACTTACATTAATGTAGTTAGTAGGTACAGGCAATGTCACTTACATTAATGTAGGTACAGGCACTGTGACTTACATTAATGCAGTTGGTAGGTATGGGCACTGTGGCTTACATTAATGCAGTTGGTAGGTATGAGCATTGTGGCTTACATTAATGTAGCTGGTAGGTACAGGCAATGTCACTTACATTAATGTAGGTATAGGCACTGTGACTTACATTAATGCAGTTGGTAGGTACGGGCATTGTGGCTTACATTAATGCAGTTGGTAGGTACGGGCATTGTGGCTTACATTACTGCAGTTGGTAGGTACAGGCACTGTGGCTTACATTACTGCAGCTGGTAGGTACGGGCACTGTGGCTTACATTAATGCAGTTGGTAGGTACAGGCACTGTGGCTTACATTAATGTAGGTGGTAGGTACGGGCACTGTGGCTTACATTAATGTAGTTGGTAAATACAGGCACTGTGGCATACATTAATGCAGTTTGTAATGGGCACTGTGGCTTACATTAAATCAGTTGGTAGGTACAGGCACCATGCCTTACATTAATGCAATTGGTGGGTATGGGCACTGTGGCTTACATTAATGCAGTCTGTAGGTAGGAGCATTGTGGCTTACATTAATGTATCTGGTAGGTACAAGCAATGTCACTTACATTAATGTAGGTACAGGCACTGTGACTTACATTAATGCAGTTGGTAGGTACGGGCATTGTGGTTTACATTAATGCAGTTGGTAGGTACAGGCATTGTGGCTTACATTAATGACATTGGTAGGTACAGGCACTGTCGCTTACATTACTGCAGCTGGTAGGTACAGGTACTGTGGCTTACATTAATGCAGTTGGTAGGTACAGGCACTGTGGCTTACATTAATGTAGGTGGTAGGTACGGGCACTGTGGCTTACATTAATGTAGTCTGTAGGTACGGGCATTGTGGCTTGGATTAATGCAGCTGGTAGGTATGGGCACTGTGGCTTACATTAATGTAGTTGGTAAATACAGGCACTGTGGCATACATTAATGCAGTTGGTAGGTACGGGCACTGTGGCTTACATTAAATCAGTTGGTAGGTACAGGCACTGTGGCTTACATTAATGCAGCTGGTGGGTATGGGCACTGTGGCTAACATTAATGTAGTTGGTAGGTGCAGGCACTGTGACTTACATTAATGAAGTTTGTAGATACAGGCACTGTCTCTTACATTTTATGTAGTTGGTAGGTATGGACATTGCGGCTTACATTAATCTAGTGTGTAGGTACAGGCACTGTGGCTTACAATAATGTAACTGGTAGGTATGGGCACTGTGACTTACATTAATGTATTTGGTAGGTATGGGCACTGTGACTTACATTAATGTATTTGGTAGGTACGGGCACTGTGGCTTACATTAATGCAGTTGGTAGTTATGGGCACTGTGGCTTACATTAATGTAGTTGGTAGGTATGGGCACTGTGGCTTATATTAATGTAGTTGGTCAGTACAGGAACTGCAGCTTACATTAATGAAGTTTGTAAATACAGGCACCGCAGCTTAGATTAATGTAGTTGGTAGGTACCGCACCGTGGCTTACATTAATGCAGTTGGTGGGTACGGCACTGTGGCTAACATTAATGTAGCTGGTAGGTACAGGCACTGCAACTTACATTAATGTAGTTGGTTGGAACAGGCACTGTGGCTTACATTAATGTAGTTGGTAGGTACAGGCACTCTGACTTACATTAATAAATTTGGTAGATACAGGCACCGCAGCTTACATCAATGTAGTTGGTAGGTACAGGCACCGTGACTTACATTAATGCAGTTGGTGGGTATGGGCACTGTGGCTAACATTAATGTTGTTGGTAGGTGCAGTCACTGTGACTATGGTAGGAACAGGCACCATGGCTTACATTGCTATAGTTGGTAGGTACAGGCACTGTGGCTTACATTAATGTAGGTGGTAGGTACGGGCACTGTGGCTTACATTAATGTAGTCTATAGGTACGGGCATTGTGACTTGCATTAATGCAGCTGGTAGGTGTGGGCACTGTGGCTTACATTAATGTAGTTTTTAAATACAGGCACTGTGGCATACATTAATGCAGTTGGTAGGTACGGGCACTGTGGCTTACATTAAATCAGTTGGCAGGTACAGGCACTGTGGCTTACATTAATGCAGTTGGTGGGTATGGGCACTGTGGCTAACATTAATGTAGTTGGTAGGTGCAGGCACTGTGACTTACATTAATGAAGTTTGTAGATACAGGCACTGTCTCTTACATTTTATGTAGTTGGTAGGTATGGACATTACGGCACATTAATCTAGTGTGTAGGTACAGGCACTGTGGCTTACAATAATGTAACTGGTAGGTATGGGCACTGTGACTTACATTAATGTATTTGGTAGGTACGGGCACTGTGGCTTACATTAATGCAGTTGGTAGGTATGGGCACTGTGGCTTACATTAATGTAGTTGGTAGGTATGGGCACTGTGGCTTACATTAATGTAGTTGGTCAGTACAGGAACTGCAGCTTACATTAATGAAGTTTGTAAATACAGGCACCGCAGCTTACATTAATGTAGTTGGTAGGTACCGCACCGTGGCTTACATTAATGCAGTTGGTGGCACGGGCACTGTGGCTAACATTAATGTAGCTGGTAGGTGCAGGCACTGTGAATTACATTGATACAGTTGGTAGGAACAGGCACCATGGCTTACATTACTATAGTTGGTAGGTACAGGCACTGCAACTTACATTAATGTAGTTGGTTGGAACAGGCACTGTGGCTTACATTAATGTAGTTGGTAGGTACAGGCTCTGACTTACATTAATGAATTTGGTAGATACAGGCACTGCAGCTTACATCAATGTAGTTGGTAGGTACAGGCACCGTGACTTACATTAATGCAGTTGGTGGGTATGGGCACTGTGGCTAACATTAATGTTGTTGGTAGGTGCAGGCACTGTGACTTACATTGATACAGTTGGTAGGAACAGGCACCATGGCTTACATTGTTATAGTTGGCAGGTACAGGCACTGCAACTTACATTAATGTAGTTGGTTGGAACAGGCACTGTGGCTTACATTAATGTAGTTGGTAGGTAGAGGCCCTGTGGCTTACATTAATGCACATTGTAGCTACAGTAATTGCAGTTTACATTAATGTAGTTGGTAGATACAGGCACCGTGACTTACATTTTATGTAGGTGGTAGGTATGGACATTACGGCTTACATTAATGTAGTGTGTAGGTACAGGCACTGTGGCTTACAGTAATGTAGTTGTTAGATACAGGCACCAAGGCTTACATTTTATGTAGTTGGCAGGTATGGGCATTACGGCTTACATTAATGTAGTTGGTACATATGGGCACTGCGGCTTACATTAATGAAGTTGATAGATACTGGCACCATGACTTACATTAATGTAGCTAGTAGGTACAGGCACTGTGGCTTACATTAATGTAGTTGGTACATATGGGCACTGCAGCTTATATTAATGAAGTTGGTAGATACAGGCACCATGGCTTACATTAATGTAGTTGGTAGGTGCGGGCACTGTGGCTTACATTAATGTAGTTGATAGATACATGCACCGCGGCTTACATTAATGTAGTAGGTAGGTATGGGCACTGTGGTTTACATTATTGTAGTGGTAAGTACAGGCACTGCAGCTTACATTAATGTACTTGGTAAATATGGGCACTGTGGCTTACATTAATGTAGATGGTCGATACAGGCACCATGGCTTATATTAATGTAGATGGTAGATACAGGCACCATGGCTTACATTAATGTAGTTGGTAGATACAGGCACCATGGCTTAGATTAATCCAGTTGGTAGGTAAAGGCACTGCAGTTTGCATTAATGTAGTTGGTAGGTACGGGCACTGTGGCTTACATCAATGCAGTTGGCAGGTTTGGGCACTGTGGCTTACATTAATGCAGTTTTTAGGTACAGGCACTGCAGCTTACATTAATGTAGTTGAGAGATACAGGCACTGTGGCTTACATTAATGTAGATGATAGATAAAGGTAGTGTGGCTTACATTAATGTAGTTGGTTAGTACAGACACTGCAGCTTACATTAATGTCGTTGGTAGGTACAGGCACAGTGGCTTAAATTAATGCAGTTGGTTTTTACAGGCACCATGGCTTACATTAATGTAGTTGGTAGGTGCAGGCACAGTGGCTTACATTAATGCAGTTGCTTTTTCCAGGCACTGTGGCTTACATTAATGTAGTTGGTAGGTAAGGACACTGTGGCTTCATTAATATAGTTGCTAAGCATGGGCACCTCGCACATTAATGTAATTGGTAGGTCTGGACACTGCAGCTTACATTAATGTAGTTGGTAGTTACAGGTCCTGTGGCTTACATTTTATGAAGTTGGTAGGTATGGGTACCGTGGCTTACATTAATGTAATGTGTAGGTATAGGCACTGCAGCTTACATTAATGTAGTTGTTAGATACAGGCATCGTAGCTTATATTTTATGTATTTGGTAGGTATGGGTATAGTGGCTTATAGTAATGTAACTGGTAGGTACAGGCACTGTGACTTACATTAATGTAGTTAGTAGGTACAGGCAATGTCACTTACATTAATGTAGGTACAGGCACTGTGACTTACATTAATGCAGTTGGTAGGTATGGGCACTGTGGCTTACATTAATGCAGTTGGTAGGTACGAGCATTGTGGCTTACATTAATGTAGCTGGTAGGTACAGGCAATGTCACTTACATTAATGTAGGTATAGGCACTGTGACTTACATTAATGCAGTTGGTAGGTACGGGCATTGTGGCTTACATTAATGCAGTTGGTAGGTACGGGCATTGTGGCTTACATTACTGCAGTTGGTAGGTACAGGCACTGTGGCTTACATTACTGCAGCTGGTAGGTACGGGCACTGTGGCTTACATTAATGCAGTTGGTAGGTACAGGCACTGTGGCTTACATTAATGTAGGTGGTAGGTACGGGCACTGTGGCTTACATTAATGTAGTTGGTAAATACAGGCACTGTGGCATACATTAATGCAGTTGGTAGGTACGGGCACTGTGGCTTACATTAAATCAGTTGGTAGGTACAGGCACCATGCCTTACATTAATGCAATTGGTGGGTATGGGCACTGTGGCTTACATTAATGCAGTCTGTAGGTAGGAGCATTGTGGCTTACATTAATGTATCTGGTAGGTACAAGCAATGTCACTTACATTAATGTAGGTACAGGCACTGTGACTTACATTAATGCAGTTGGTAGGTACGGGCATTGTGGTTTACATTAATGCAGTTGGTAGGTACAGGCATTGTGGCTTACATTAATGACATTGGTAGGTACAGGCACTGTCGCTTACATTACTGCAGCTGGTAGGTACAGGTACTGTGGCTTACATTAATGCAGTTGGTAGGTACAGGCACTGTGGCTTACATTAATGTAGGTGGTAGGTACGGGCACTGTGGCTTACATTAATGTAGTCTGTAGGTACGGGCATTGTGGCTTGGATTAATGCAGCTGGTAGGTATGGGCACTGTGGCTTACATTAATGTAGTTGGTAAATACAGGCACTGTGGCATACATTAATGCAGTTGGTAGGTGCGGGCACTGTGGCTTACATTAAATCAGTTGGTAGGTACAGGCACTGTGGCTTACATTAATGCAGCTGGTGGGTATGGGCACTGTGGCTAACATTAATGTAGTTGGTAGGTGCAGGCACTGTGACTTACATTAATGAAGTTTGTAGATACAGGCACTGTCTCTTACATTTTATGTAGTTGGTAGGTATGGACATTGCGGCTTACATTAATCTAGTGTGTAGGTACAGGCACTGTGGCTTACAATAATGTAACTGGTAGGTATGGGCACTGTGACTTACATTAATGTATTTGGTAGGTATGGGCACTGTGACTTACATTAATGTATTTGGTAGGTACGGGCACTGTGGCTTACATTAATGCAGTTGGTAGTTATGGGCACTGTGGCTTACATTAATGTAGTTGGTAGGTATGGGCACTGTGGCTTATATTAATGTAGTTGGTCAGTACAGGAACTGCAGCTTACATTAATGAAGTTTGTAAATACAGGCACCGCAGCTTAGATTAATGTAGTTGGTAGGTACCGGCACCGTGGCTTACATTAATGCAGTTGGTGGGTACGGGCACTGTGGCTAACATTAATGTAGCTGGTAGGTACAGGCACTGCAACTTACATTAATGTAGTTGGTTGGAACAGGCACTGTGGCTTACATTAATGTAGTTGGTAGGTACAGGCACTCTGACTTACATTAATAAATTTGGTAGATACAGGCACCGCAGCTTACATCAATGTAGTTGGTAGGTACAGGCACCGTGACTTACATTAATGCAGTTGGTGGGTATGGGCACTGTGGCTAACATTAATGTTGTTGGTAGGTGCAGTCACTGTGACTATGGTAGGAACAGGCACCATGGCTTACATTGCTATAGTTGGTAGGTACAGGCACTGCAACTTACATTAATTTAGTTGGTTGGAACAGGCACTGTGGCTTACATTAATGTAGTTGGTAGGTAGAGGCCCTGTGGCTTACATTAATGCACATTGTAGCTACAGTAATTTCAATTTACATTAATGTAGTTGGTAGATACAGGCACCGTGACTTACATTTTATGTAGTTGGTAGGTATGGACATTACGGCTTACATTAATGTAGTGTGTAGGTAGAGGCACTGTGGCTTACAGTAATGTAGTTGTTAGATACAGGCACCAAGGCTTACATTTTATGTAGTTGGCAGGTATGGGCATTACGGCTTACATTAATGTAGTTGGTACATATGGGCACTGCGGCTTACATTAATGAAGTTGATAAATACTGGCACCATGGCTTACATTAATGTAACTACATTAATGTAAGCCACAGTGCCCATACCTACCAAATGCATTAATGTAAGTCACAGTGCCCGTACCTATCAATTACATTATTGTAAGCCACAGTGCCTGTACCTACACACTAGATTAATGTAAGCCGTAATGTCCATACCTACCAACTACATAAAATGTAAGCGACAGTGCCTGTATCCACAAACTTCATTAATGTAAGTCACAGTGCCTGCACCTACCAACAAGGTACAGGCACTGTGGCTTACATTAATGTAGTTGGTACATATGGGCACTGCAGCTTATATTAATGAAGTTGGTAGATACAGGCACCATGGCTTACATTAATGTAGTTGGTAGATGCGGGCACTGTGGCTTACATTAATGTAGTTGGTAGATACATGCACCACAGCTTACATTAATGTAGTAGGTAGGTATGGGCACTGTGGTTTACATTATTGTAGTTGGTAAGTACAGGCACTGCAGCTTACATTAATGTACTTGGTAAATATGGGCACTGTGGCTTACATTAATGTAGATGGTCGATACAGGCACCATGGCTTACATTAATGTAGTTGGTAGATACAGGCACCATGGCTTAGATTAATCTAGTTGGTAGGTAAAGGCACTGCAGTTTACATTAATGTAGTTAGTAGGTACGGGCACTGTGGTTTACATCAATGCAATTGGCAGGTTTGGGCACTGTGGCTTACATTAATGCAGTTTTTAGGTACAGGCACTGCAGCTTACATTAATGTAGTTGAGAGATACAGGCACTGTGGCTTACATTAATGTAGATGATAGATAAAGGTAGTGTGGCTTACATTAATGTAGTTGGTTAGTACAGACACTGCGGCTTACATTAATGTAGTTGGTAGGTACAGGCACAGTGGCTTACATTAATGCAGATGGTTTTTACAGGCACCATGGCTTACATTAATGTAGTTGGTAGGTACAGGCACAGTGGCTTACATTAATGCAGTTGTTTTTTCCAGGCACTGTGGCTTACATTAATGTAGTTGGTAGGTAAGGACACTGTGGCTTCATTAATGTAGTTGCTAAGCATGGGCACCTCGGCTTACATTAATGTAATTGGTAGGTCTGGACACTGCAGCTTACATTAATGGAGTTGGTAGTTACAGGCCCTGTGGCTTACATTTTATGAAGTTGGTAGGTATGGGTGCCGTGGCTTACATTAATGTAATGTGTAGGTATAGGCACTGCAGCTTACATTAATGTAGTTGTTAGGTACAGGCACCGTGGCTTATATTTTATGTATTTGGTAGGTATGGGTATAGTGGCTTATAGTAATGTAACTGGTAGGTACAGGCACTGTGACTTACATTAATGTAGTTAGTAGGTACAGGCAATGTCACTTACATTAATGTAGGTACAGGCACTGTGACTTACATTAATGCAGTTGGTAGGTATGGGCACTGTGGCTTACATTAATGCAGTTGGTAGGTACGAGCATTGTGGCTTACATTAATGTAGCTGGTAGGTACAGGCAATGTCACTTACATTAATGTAGGTACAGGCACTGTGACTTACATTAATGCAGTTGGTAGGTACGGGCATTGTGGCTTACATTAATGCAGTTGGTAGGTACGGGCATTGTGGCTTACATTACTGCAGTTGGTAGGTACAGGCACTGTGGCTTACATTACTGCAGCTGGTAGGTACGGGCACTGTGGCTTACATTAATGCAGTTGGTAGGTACAGGCACTGTGGCTTACATTAATGTAGGTGGTAGGTACGGGCACTGTGGCTTACATTAATGTAGTTGGTAAATACAGGCACTGTGGCATACATTAATGCAGTTGGTAGGTACGAGCACTGTGGCTTACATTAAATCAGTTGGTAGGTACAGGCACCATGGCTTACATTAATGCAGTTGGTGGGTATGGGCACTGTGGCTAACATTAATGTAGTTGGTAGGTGCAGGCACTGTGACTTACATTAATGAAGTTTGTAGATACAGGCACTGTCGCTTACATTTTATGTAGTTGGTAGGTATGGACATTATGGCTTACATTAATCTAGTGTGTAGGTACAGGCACTGTGGCTTACAATAATGTAATTGATAGGTACGGGCACTGTGACTTACATTAATGCATTTGGTAGGTATGGGCACTGTGGCTTACATTAATGTAGTTGGTCAGTACAGGAACTGCAGCTTACATTAATGAAATTTGTAAATACAGGCACCGCAGCTTACATTAATGTAGTTGGTAGGTACCGGCACCGTGGCTTATATTAATGCAGTTGGTGGGTACGGGCACTGTGGCTAACATTAATGTAGCTGGTAGGTACAGGCACTGCAACTTACATTAATGTAGTTGGTTGGAACAGGCACTGTGGCTTACATTAATGTAGTTGGTCAGTACAGGAACTGCAGCTTACATTAATGAAATTTGTAAATACAGGCACCGCAGCTTACATTAATGTAGTTGGTAGGTACCGGCACCGTGGCTTACATTAATGCAGTTGGTGGGTACGGTCAATGTGGCTAACATTAATGTAGCTGGTAGGTACAGGCACTGCAACTTACATTAATGTAGTTGGTTGGAACAGGCACTGTGGCTTACATTAATGTAGCTGGTAGGTACAAGCACTGCGACTTACATTAATGAATTTGGTAGATACAGGCACCGCAGCTTACATTAATGTAGTTGGTAGGTACAGGCACCCTGGCTTACATTAATGCACTTGGTGGGTACGGGCACTGTGGCTAACATTAATGTTGTTGGTAGGTGCAGGCACTGTGACTTACATTGATACAGTTGGTAGGAACAGGCACCGTGGCTTACATTGCTATAGTTGGTAGGTACAGGCACTGCAACTTACATTAATGTAGTTGGTTGGAACAGGCACTGTGGCTTACATTAATGTAGCTGGTAGGTACAAGCACTGTGACTTACATTAATGAATTTGGTAGATACAGGCACCGCAGCTTACATTAATGTAGTTGGTAGGTACAGGCACCGTGGCTTACATTAATGCACTTGGTGGGTATGGGCACTGTGGCTAACATTAATGTTGTTGGTAGGTGCAGGCACTGTGACTTACATTGATACAGCTGGTAGGAACAGGCACTGTGGCTTACATTGCTATAGTTGGTAGGTACAGGCCCTGCAACTTACATTAATGTAGTTGGTTGGAACAGGCACTGTGGCTTACATTAATGTAGTTGGTAGTTAGAGGCCCTGTGGCTTACATTAATGCACACTGTAGCTACAGTAATTGCAGTTTACATTAATGTAGTTGGTAGATACAGGCACCATGACTTACATTTTATGTAGGTGGTAGGTATGGACCTTACGGCTTACATTAATGTAGTGTGTAGGTACAGGCACTGTGGCTTACAGTAATGTAGTTGTTAGATACAGGCACCAAGGCTTACATTTTATGTAGTTGGCAGGTATGGGCATTACGGCTTACATTAATGTAGTTGGTACATATGGGCACTGCGGCTTACATTAATGAAGTTGATAGATACTGGCACCATGGCTTACATTAATGTAGCTGGTAGATACAGGCACTGTGGCTTACATTAATGTAGTTGGTAGATACATGCACTGTGGCTTACATTAATGTAGTAGGTAGGTACGGGCACTGTGGTTTACATTATTGTAGTTGGTAAGTACAGGCACTGCAGCTTACATTAATGTACTTGGTAAATACTGGCACTGTGGCTTACATTAATGTAGATGGTCGATACAGGCATTATGGCTTACATTAATATAGATGGTAGATACAGGCACCATGGCTGACATTAATGTAGTTGGTAGATACAGGCACCATGGCTTAGATTAATGTAGTTGGTAGGTAAAGGCACTGCAGTTTACATTAATGCAGTTGGTAGGTACGGGCACTGTGGCTTACATCAATGCAGTTGGTAGGTTTGGGCACTGTGGCTTACATTAATGCAGTTTTTAGGTACAGGCACTGCAGCTTACATTAATGTAGTTGAGAGATACAGGCACCGTGGCTTACATTAATGCAGATGGTTTTTACAGGCACTGTGGCTTACATTAATGTAGTTGGTTAGTACAGACACTGCAACTTACATTAATGTAGTTGGTAGGTACAGGCACAGTGGCTTACATTAATGCAGTTGGTTTTTACAGGCACTGTGGCTTACATTAATGTAGTTGGTAGGTACAGGCACAGTGGCTTACATTAATGCAGTTGTTTTTTCCAGGCACTGTGGCTTACATTAATGTAGTTGGTAGGTAAGGACACTGTGGCTTCATTAATGTAGTTGCTAAGCATGGGCACCTCGGCTTACATTAATGTAATTGGTAGGTCTGGACACTGCAGCTTACATTAATGTAGTTAGTAGTTACAGGTCCTGTGGCTTACATTTTATGAAGTTGGTAGGTATGGGCACCGTGGCTTACATTAATGTAATGTGTAGGTATAGGCACAGCAGCTTACATTAATGCAGTTGTTAGATACAGGCACCGTGGCTTATATTTTATGTAGTTGGTAGGTATGGGTATAGTGGCTTATATTAATGTAATTGGTAGGTACAGGCACTGTGGTTTACATTAATGTAGTTGGTAGATACATGCACCATGGCTTACATTAATATAGAAGGTAGGTACAGGCCCTGTGGCTTACATTAATGTAGATGGTAGATACAGGCACCATGGCTCAGATTAATGTAGGTGGTAGGTACAGACACCACGGCTTACATTAATGTAGTTGGTAGATATACGCACCACGGCTTACATTAATGTAGTTGGTTAGTACAGGCACTGTGGCTAACCTTAATGTAGTTGTTAGCTACAGGCACTGCAGCTTACATTAAAGTAATTGGTAAATACAGGCACCGTGGCTTACATTAATGTAGTTAGTAGGGACAGGCACTGTGGCTTACATTAATGTATTTGGTAGATACAGGCACCACGGCTTACATTAATGCAGTTGGTAGGTACAGACACTATAGCTTACATTAATGTAGTTGGTAGGTGCAGTCACTGTGGCTTACATTAACATAGTTGATAGGTACAGGAACCGTGGCTTACATTAATGTAGTTGGTAGACGCAGGCACCATGGCTTACATTAATGTAGTTGGTAGATATAAGCACTAAGGCTTACATTAATGTAGTTGGTAGATACAGGTACCGTGGCTTACATTAATGTAATTGGTAGGTACAGGCACTACAACTTACATTAATGTAGTTGGTAGGTACGGGCACTGCAGCTTACATTAATGTAGTTGGTAGTTACAGGCCCTGTGGCTTATATTTTATGTATTTGGTAGGTATGGGTATAGTGGCTTATAGTAATGTAACTGGTAGGTACAGGCACTGTAACTTACATTAATGTAGTTAGTAGGTACAGGCAATGTCACTTACATTAATGTAGGTACAGGCACTGTGACTTACATTAATGCAGTTGGTAGGTATGGGCACTGTGGCTTACATTAATGCAGTTGGTAGGTACGAGCATTGTGGCTTACATTAATGTAGCTGGTGGTACAGGCACTGTGGCTTACATTAATGCAGTTGGTAGGTACAGGCACTGTGGCTTACATTAATGTAGGTGGTAGGTACGGGCACTGTGGCTTACATTAATGTAGTTGGTAAATACAGGCACTGTGGCATACATTAATGTAGCTGGTAGGTACGGGCACTGTGGCTTACATTAATGCAGTTGGTAGGTACAGGCACTGTGGCTTACATTAATGTAGGTGGTAGGTACGGGCACTGTGGCTTACATTAATGTAGTTGGTAAATACAGGCACTGTGGCATACATTAATGCAGTTGGTAGGTACAGGCACTGTGGCTTACATTAATGTAGGTGGTAGGTATGGGCACTGTGGCTTATATTAATGTAGTTGGTAAATACAGGCACTGTGGCATACATTAATGCAGTTTGTAGATACAGGCACTGTCGCTTACATTTTATGTAGTTGGTAGGTACAGGCACCGTGGCTTACATTAATGTAGTTGGTAGGTACAGGCACTGTGGCTTACATTAATGTAGTTGGTAGGTACAGGCACTGTGGCTTACATTAATGTAGTAGGTAGGTAAGGGTACTGTGGCTTACATTAATGTAGTTGGTAGATACAGGCACTGTGGCTTACATTAATGTAGTTAGTAGATAAAGGCACTATGGCTTACATTAATGTAGTTGGTAGGTATGGGCACTATGGCTTACATTAATGTAGTTGGTAGGTACAGGCACTGCAACTTACATTAATGTAGTTGGTAGATACAGGCACTGTGGCTTACATTAATGTAGTTGGTAGATACAGGCACTGTGGCTTACATTAATGTAGTTGGTAGGTACAGGCACTGTGGCTTACATTAATGTAATTGGTAGGTACAGGCACTACAACTTACATTAATGTAGTTGGTAGGTACGGGCACTGCGGCTTACATTAATCTAGATGCAGGCACCATGGCTTACATTAATGTAGTTGGTAGATACAGGCAGCATGGGTTTCATTAATCTTGTTAGTAGGTAAAGGCACTGTGGCTTACATTGATGTAGCTGGTAGGTAAAGGCACTGTGGCTTACATTGATGTAGCTGGTAGATACAGGCACTGTGGCTTACATTAATGTAGTTAGTAGATAAAGGCACTATGGCTTACATTAATGAAGTTGGTAGATACAGGCACCATGGCTTACATTAATGTAGTTGCTAGCTACGGGCACTGTGGCTTACATTAATGTAGTTGGTAGATACATGCACTGTGGCTTACATTAATGTAGTTGGTAGATACATGCACTGTGGCTTACATTAATGTAGTAGGTAGGTAAGGGTACTGTGGTTTACATTAATGTAGTTGATAGATACATGCACTGTGGCTTACATTAATGTAGTAGGTAGGTGCAGTCACTGTGGCTTACATTAACATAGTTGATAGGTACAGGCACCGTGGCTTACATTAATGTAGTTGGTAGATGCAGGCACCATGGCTTACATTAATGTAGTTGGTAGATATAAGCACTACGGCTTACATTAATGTAGTTGTTAGCTACAGGCACTGCAGCTTACATTAACGTAACTGGTAAATACAGGCACTATGACTTACATTAATGTAGTTAGTAGGGACAGGCACTGTGGCTTACAGTAATGTATTTGGTAGATACAGACACTGTGCCTTACATTAATGTAGTTGGTAGGTAAGGGTACTGCGACTTACATTTGTGTAGTTGGTAGATACAGGCACTGTGGCTTATATTAATGTAGTTGGTAGATACAGGCACCGCGGCTTACATTAATGTAGTTGCTAGGTATGGACACTATGGCTTACATTAATGTAATTGGTAGGTACAGGCACTACAACTTACATTAATGTAGTTGGTAGGTACGGGCACTGCGGCTTACATTAATCTAGTTGATAGATGCAGGCACCATGGCTTACATTAATGTAGTTGGTAGGCATGGGCACTGTGGCTTACATTAATGTAGTTGGTTGGTACGGCACTGTGGCTTACATTAATGTAGCTGGTAGATACAGGCAGCATGGGTTTCATTAATCTTGTTAGTAGGTAAAGGCGCTGTGGCTTACATTGATGTAGCTGGTAGATACAGGCACTGTGGCTTATATTTTATGTAGTTGGTAGGTATGGGTATAGTGGCTTATATTAATGTAATTGGTAGGGACAGGCACTGTGGCTTACATTAATGTATTTGGTAGATACAGGTACCGTGGCTTAAATTAAAGTAGTTGGTAGTTATGGGCACTCCAGCTTACATTAATTTAGTTGGTAGGTACAGACACTGTGCCTTACATTAATGTAGTTGGTAGGTAAGGGTACTGCGACTTACATTTGTGTAGTTGGTAGATACAGACACTGTGGCTTATATTAATGTAGTTGGTAGATGCAGGCACCGCGGCTTACATTAATGTAGTTGCTAGGTATGGGCACTTTGGCTTACATTAATGTAATTGGTAGGTACAGGCACTACAACTTACATTAATGTAGTTGGTAGGTACGGGCACTGCGGCTTACATTAATCTTGTTAGTAGGATACAGGCACTGTGGCTTACATTAATGTAGTTAGTAGATAAAGGCACTATGGCTTACATTAATGAATTTGGTTGTTACAGGCACTGTGTCTTACATTAATATAGTTGGTAGATTACAGGACCTGTGGCTTGCATTAATGTAGTTTGTTGGTACAGGCACTGTGGCTTATATTAATGTAGTTAGTAGGTACAGGCACTGTGGCTTATATTAATGTAGTTGGTTGATGCAGACACCATGGTTTACATTAATGTAGTTGGTAGGTAAGGGTACCATGGCTTACATTAATGTAACTGGCAGGTACAGGCACTGTGACTTACATTAATGTAGTTGGTAGATACAGGCACTACTGATTACATTAATGTAGTTGGTAGGTACAGACACTGTGGCTTACATTAATGTAATTGGTAGGTACAGGCACTGTGACTGACATAAATGTAGTTAGTAGGTATGGGCACTGTGGCTTACATTAATGCAGTTGGTAGGTACAGGCACTGTGGTTTACATTAATGTAGTTGGTAAGAACGGGCACTGTGGCTTACATTAATGTAGTTGGTAGATACAGGCAATGCAGCTTACATTATTGTAGTTAGTAGGTACGGGCACTGTGACTTACATTAATGTAGTCAGTAGGTACGGGCACTGTGGTTTACATTACTATAGTTGGTAGATACAGGAACCATGGCTTACATTGATGTAGTTGGTAGGTATGGGCACTGCACCTTACATTAATGTATTTGGTAGGTATAGGCACCACGGCTTACATTAATGTAGTTGGTAGGTACAGGCACCATGGGTTACATTAATGTAGTTAGTAGATATAGGCACTGTGGCTTACATTAATGTAGTTGGTAGGTACAGACACTGTGGCTTACATTACTGTAGTTGTTAGGTACAGGCACTGTGGCTTACATTAATGAAGTTGGTAGATACAGGCACAGTGGCTAACATTAATGTAGTTGGTAGGTATTCACACTGTGGCTTACATTAATGTATACAGTTATATTTGTAGTGTACACATATGCATTGGCCACCTATGCTGATACTCTTTTACAGGTGATTCTAGATACCAAGTGGATCACTGAATGGTAGGCTGAAAAAGAATCTAGGGATTTTAATTTAGTGACTTATATGATCCTATGATACAGATCCTTATATGTCCCTATAATTCCCTATAAGGTAGCCTATATGAGCCTATGATTATGAGGTCATTACAGATCCTTATATGTCTCTATATTTCCCTGTAGGGTAACCTATATGATCCTATGATTATGATGTCATCACAGATCCCACAGGGTATGACTGACTGCACCAGTATCCTAGGTCCACCTATTCTTTCTCCTCACCACCATATTATGTGGCATCCAATGAGTCGCACCCCAGTATAACTCTGCCACAGCCTTTAGAATATGTTAGCATATTGCATGATACATAGTATGCTTGTGAGAAGGAAGGCTGGGTAGACCCAGGATATTGGCACAATCAATCCATACACACACACACACACACACACACACACACACACACACACACACACACACACACACACACACAAACACACACACGACCAGAAGGGAAGACACATAACATTGTCATCCAAAAAAAATGTAGTAGAACAAAAGCAATTGTCAACCACACAACCACCCTCCAATGATAGAAGGAGTATATCTCAGCAAAGGCAAATTGCCAACGTGTCGTCCAAACGTATAGGCCCTGAAAAGCACAGAGTGCTAATATGGTGCCACACACAACAAACATAATGCATGCAGTGTTAGTGTCAGGTTTTGCTAGTCAGTACATTTTACATCTACTTGAGCTACCACCAAATCAATCAGATGGAAGATCAGTTTAATGTCTCGCCTAAACAGCAACACACTCAGGAGTGCAGCACCCCACTTTATGCTGCACTACAATGTCAGCAATCCATCTACCTCTAGTGGGAATAGAGCCCACAACATTCTGCATCAAAGGGGAGTGGTCTACCTGTTGCATCACTAACATTACTTTCAAATTTGGTGGCACAATCACTAATGAACATTTGTTAAACAAAACAGTTGCACATTGAAAACAGACTTAGCATGAGAAACAGTAAACAACTTTTCCCTTGTGGTTCACATTCATTGAAAATATACCTGGCCAGTGGCTGATTAAGTGTACCTTGGTTCCCAGAGCATTTTCAAACCATGAGCCCTCTGCATACATATAATTTTTTGAAAGTGGATTATCCGGTGGCAGCATCATTGGTAGGAATTCCTAAAATTCATAAAAATATAGATAATCCGCCCTTTAGACCAATTATC